>NC_077234.1:250347157-250449657 GCF_027887165.1 Monodelphis domestica
CCACTTCTCTCACACATTCTTCTTATTTTCCTCATCATACCTTTTATTTCTTAGCTACTTTATAAACTTTATGCTTTCTTTGTCTCATTCTCTATGATGTACAAGTGTGTTTTTAAAAGCAAATATTGACTAGAAAGCTTTCCCTATGCTCCATCTCAATATGTACCTAAAATTGTTGCTTAATGATGGGATGCTTTCTTTTTTCTTTTGTTGACCATAATTGAGATCTGCTGTCCTTTATATTTCCTTTTCCCTCCAATTACCCCTCTCAATCCTATGGCTGGTCATCTAGATGCTAGAGATAAGGGATAGCCAGAGGCAGGGATACCTTTGAAAAACCAGGATCTCTATGGACATGTGAATTGGTCTCCAGGTAAAATTTTTATTAAAATAACTTTTATTTTTCCTTTTACTATGTTTATTGCCTTTTCTGCCTTTAAGTGGCTCTATAATTATGTAATGTGATAAAGAGCAAGCTACGCCTAAAAAACCTCTCACTTGGCTATTTCCCCAGAATTCTCCTATGCATCCTTTAAATGCCATTCAAATGTCAACTCCTCTGGGGAACTTTCTCTTCAATTACCCAAAACTCTATTCCCTAGAGACAATTTCTCCTCTCAGTTCTCTCACATGTAAGTCTATCCCTTATACTCTATTATGTATTATTTTGTATTATAATAATTTGTTGATGTACTATATAATATATTATATATTCTGCTATGAGATATACATGGACACAGACTACATCTTATTTAAACTTTGTATCTTTTCAATGATCTGGTATTCAGGGGATGAAAAAGCAGACAAATCCAATGACTTCAAAAAAGATCCCCCCAATTAAATCAAGATAGATTTTGATACTTATAATGACTGTCTCTAACAGACCACTATTTTAATTTAGAACTATCTGTACTTCACTTCTCCCCTTTCTCCTTGACTATATCCTTCATATCCTTCCCAAGTATCCTGTTACCAGGGATATATATTTTCCAGCTTTCCTTCATCCTTTAGTTTGGATTGTAAGCAGATCAATTCTGCATTCCCCTGCCCCTCCAGATGAAATATCTACTTCCTTGAATCCTAACTCAAGATCTCTGTAGACTTCTGGAAGATAATTGCTTCTACCTGGCCACCACTTCCCCAGGTGTGTCATCTCTCACATTAGAAGGTTAGCTCCTTGAGGGAAGAGATTGTTTGCCCCTTTGTATTTGTTTCCTAGCACTTAGTAAAACAATTTTTTGCTCTAGCACTTTTTTGGAAGATTGTTTTAGGTCTTCATTTGAAAACATCCTCTAAACAACTCCAGGAGCAAAATAAGTTATAATATAATATATTAATAAATAAATAATATTAATAATATATAATATTTTTAAAAACCAATGGCTACAGTATAAGATATAAGGGGGAAAGTGCTGGTAAAAGCTTAGACAAACCCAGAACTTAGGCTTATAACAGCTCAAAAATCAAAAATATCACATAAAGACAAAAAATGAAGATGAAACTTAAAGCTTCTCTAGCTTCAGATGCTTTTATGAATAGATGAGAATGCTTATCTTCTTCTCCTGCCCTTCATCTATCCCAAGAGATCAAGGTTAAAGAGTTACCACTTAAATTTATGGAAAGAACAATTAGTTGCTTCTGTCCCATCCCACAGGAGTGAACTGGATGTAAATCTTGTTATTGAATTAAGATTTTATTTGTAGTAGAAATCATATAGCAGCATTCTGGATGCAGTGCAGTGTGGCCCACAGGAAAGTAATAAATTGGTCAAATAATAAGTATTTAATAAATTCTTTTCATTCCTCATGATGCTGACTTCAAGGTGGACACATTGAATAGCAAGAAAATGTTTTTGATGTTATTCTTGCAATTCAAAAAGTGAAAAAAGCCAAAGGGATCATGACTGAACAGTAACCAGATTCATATATCTATATCTATATCTATATCTATATCTATATCTATATCTATATCTACATCTATATCTATATCTACATCTACATCTACATCTATATCTATCTCTACATCTATATCTATATCTATATCTACATCTATATCTATATCTATATCTATACCTACATCTATATATACACCTACATCTATATCTACATCTATATCTATATCTACATCTATATCTATATCTACATCTATATCTATATCTATACATCTATATCTACATCTATATCTACACCTACATCTATATCTACATCTATATCTATATCTACATATCTATATCTACATCTATATCTATATCTACATCTATATCTACATCTATATCTACATCTATATCTATATCTATATCTATATCTATATCTATATCTACATCTATATCTATATCTATACATCTATATCTACATCTATATCTATATCTACATATCTATATCTACATCTATATCTATATCTACATCTATATCTACATCTATATCTATATCTATATCTATATCTATATCTACATCTATATCTATATCTATACATCTATATCTACATCTATATCTATATCTACATATCTATATCTACATCTATATCTATATCTACATCTATATCTACATCTATATCTATATCTACATCTATATCTACATATCTATATCTATATCTACATCTATATCTACACCTACATCTATATCTACATCTATATCTATATCTACATCTATATCTATATCTATACATCTATATCTACATCTATATCTATATCTACATCTATTGTAAAACACTTCTATAAAAGCCTGTAAATTTCAAGTCTATTTTAGAAAACGACCTTCTTTCTGAGCATAAGACAATCACCATTGGACTAATTAGAACCCTCATAGCTTAGACTTAAATTTCTCAAATGACCACCAAGACTACTGTAGTCTAGAGGATTTGGGAGGCATTTGAGAGTGGAATGACCCAGATTTTAATATAATTAAAACAAAACAGAACTCTTTATTGCAGTGTTAGTCTCAAACCAATACTAATTAGTTATTTAAATGGTCATTTCCCCACAGCTGGAGTACTCAGGATCAGGGATGACTCAGAATTGAATAGATCTCTGGAGACTTCCATGAACTGAAAAAACCTTTCCAAGTTCTCCTAGTTTGGGATTTATATTGGTGGACAAGGTTTTACAATTAGATGAGATGGAGATGAGAAAGGGACAGTTCAATTTATTACTTATTATTAAGTTTTGAAAAGCATGTGAAGTTGTTGTATAATGTCTTATATTTTATATTTATCTGGGGAAAATGCCTTGCTCTGCTATACCTTAGACCATGTGCCTAGCTTCATACTTAAAGAAGACAGTAATAATTAGTGAGGTGGAAATTATTTTCTTGAGGGAGACTGATGGATGTAGTGGACAGAATTGGTGTTTAAACACCCTTGGGTTCAAATCCTGATTTGATCACGTATTAAGTTTGTGACTCTTGATAAGTGAGTTAAAGTATATATGCTTTGGATAACTCTCTAGGATTTATCTACTAGGAGATCATTGTTTTTTCTCCTTTTGGGAAAAATTAAATCCAAACCATTTCAAGTGAATAGGTATTGGGCTACCATTTTCCCACTTACAAATTCAATTGAAATATAATTGCCAGAATTTTATTGTAAATAATGATTATTTTTAAAAATAGACAATAAAAATGATTTTTATCATTTCTGTTTTGTGATGTATCTTCGCACTTAATTTTATTCTCTTGAAATTTTCTTCTGTGCTCTAAACTAAAAACATGAATATTATATTCAAACTGTCATACTTATTTATCCCTGTTGATATACACAGGGATTTAAAAAAACCAATTCTTTAACATGTTATGAGAACTCTTTGAAAGATAGGTTTTTTTAAAGCTTTCTTTCAGTGTTGTTGTTTTAACTCAAAGTGTTGTATAGATCTTCCAGTCCTACCTGAATAAGCAAGGTTTTATATTGTTTTCTGTTGTTGTTCAGTCATCGTTCAGTTGTGTTTGATTCTTTATTATGCCATGTGAGGTTTTCTTGGCAAATATATTGCAGTTATTTGCCATTTCCTTCTCTAGCTCATTTGGCAATTGAGGAAACTGAGGCAAACAGTGTTAAGTAACTTCCCAGAGTCAAACACAGCTAGTAGGTGTCTAAGGCTAGATTTAAACTCAGGAAGATGAACCTCACTCTAGACCTGTTCCTCTATCCACTGTGCCATATTTTGTTTTCTACCAACCTACCAATAGTAGTGGCCCTTCTAAAACATTTTTCAATTGCATTAACATTTTATAATTACCCTTCACAATACAAGAAAATTCAGATAGACACATAGAAGTATGCACACCCAAATTTTCCAAATTTAGAAAGTATGTGAAAATGTGACTACAAATTTTACTGATATAATAACAACATGTTTATTTTTCTAAACATAAACCAAATGCTAGTGTTAATAATAAAAATGCCTGACATTTAAATTACATTTTGGAGCTTTTCAATGCATTTTCACAAGTATTTCATTTGAAATACATCATCATTTGGATATATTATAGACAAGTTAATGAAAATGTTGCATGGAATTATAAGAGGATATAAATAAATGAACAATACTGAAGAAAAACATTGTCATTTCACCATTTTAAATGTCATGGAGAGGGGAAGATGAATTCTAATTGAATCTTTTCTAACACTTTTAAATGTGAACTCGAGTTAGTTATAGCTCCAGTGTAAAAAACTTTGCCATCCTTTAAAATTTGTCCCTTATTGATATGTCTACCATGTGAATATTTACAAAATTTGTAAATGTAGTAATTAAAAAGGTTTTGTACAAATAAATCTACTTTATCCAAGATTAGGAAGAAAGCATTAGCAGTAAATTGGGAAAATATAGAGATGGTTCTCAGATAGAAGTTTCATATCTAAATTATATAGAAAACTTGGTCAAATTTATAAAAATATATGCTATTTCTCAATTGATAAATGGTTAAGAGATATGAACAGAATTTCTATATAAAGCAATCAAAGGTATTTATCAATATTGAAAAATGCTTTATATCATTATTGATTAGAGAAATGCAATTCAAAACAACTTTTGAGATATCATCTCATACCTATCAAATTGTCTAAAATTATAAAAGGGCAAAATGACATATGTTAGAGGTGAGGTAGGAAAAGGTGTGCACTGATACTCTGCTGGTGGAATTGCAAACTGCTCCAACCATTTTGATGAACAATCTAGAATTATGCCCAAAGAGTTATACCACTGTGTGTACCACAGCCATACCACTATTAGGTTTATTTCCTAAGCTGATCAGGGAAAAAGGAAATGAACCTACATGTTCCAAAGTATTGATAACAGCTCTCTTTGTGGTGGCAAAGAACTGGAAGTTGAAGAGATGCGTATTAATTGGGGAATGGCCAAACTAGTTGCGGCATATGAATGTGATGGAATAGTCCTGTGCTGTAAGAAATGAAGAAATGGTCAATTAAAAATATTAAAAAACAACATGAAGTTGTAAAGAGTGAAATGAACAGTCCCAGGAGTATGTTATGTAGAACAGGAGAAATATTGATTGAAAAGTGCATGGAACAAACGGGGACCTTAGTGCTCACCTTTCACCTACTATCCATCTCTTGCCTCAGACCCCCCCATTGCCCCATTCGCCCAAACCACATACACAGGCTAGTTCAGAAAAACATGTAGACTAAATAGATGTGTGTATGTGCAGAGCAGAGGCTGCGGTGCTGTCAGAATGTTATTGGCTGCTATAGATTGTGAGTCTATTTTGGACAGGCACACCTAAAGAGGGTTAAAGATGCATAAAAACTGCTTCTCTGTTCCCCCAGGGTGCTCTCTTTCTTGGGGTGCTCCTTTGCTCATGGGGAAGAAGTAACTTTGCTTCTGCTTCCTCCAGTTGCTTCCAGTGTTTCACTCCGCTCTGCTGGACACACTGTCTGTCTGACACAAAGGATGACTTGTGTATATCTGCTTCCAGGGAATGAACCAATAAATAGAAATAAGGAAAACATACTTTTCAATAGACACATCTCTCTGTCAAATAATGCCTTTTCTAATGGGAAGACTGCAGGGAATTACTTGGGTGTTTTAATGTAACAAATAAACAAGGATGTCAATAAATTTATGTTTAAAAATAAAATAAAACCAGAAGATTATACTTATGATGGTGCTTATATTTAAAATCGTATTGACTTTAAAGATATATTGATTGTAATTTATTAAACCGTACAAACTTATGTAGGTATCTTCTTCCCACTTTTGGTTGTAAGAGTTTAGAAACCATGTCTGAACTTTCATCACAACATCCCTTATCACGGAATTATTCATAAAGCCAACTTTACATGGATGAAGAGTCATCTAGGATGGACAGGCATGAATTCCTTGTGATCTCTCTCATTGGAGGGAATACTCACATTGATTAAATCAAATTTGTCAAAGAGTTGAAACAAATAGCTCAATTCACCGCATGTATAAGCCAACAAAAATTGTTCCTCTGGAAAACTGACAATCACTTAGGTTAATGGAAATATAATTGATGACCTTTTATACTTAAAACATCATTAAACACAATAAACTATTGATAACTCTGCAAAATGACTAAGGTGTTATAGATAGAATCATTGTATCATTACATTGCATTGACTTCACTAGAAGTTGGAATAAGAATATTCCAAAGCTAATATGGGTTGTACAATATTTGGAAATTTTCATAAATATGGAGCAAATGGTTCCACTCCTGTTAATAAACTGGGTCATCCAAGCTTGCCTACATTTCCCCTCCAGGGGTTCTAGAGGTGCCCCCTCAGGGAATCAGGAATTATTCTCTAATCCCATCATTTCAAGCCCCTTTTGATGTGCTTCCCCTCAAGATTATGAGTTGAGAATTAATTTTGTCAGCCAACCTTAAGTAGCTTTTAGAAAGGGCTATTTACTAAAGTGGAACAATAGGAACATCGGCACAAAACCTTTCCCCAATCCGTGTACAGAGATTCAAATATAGATTTACAGACTTCAGGGGAAAGTAAACATAAAACTTAGAAAACCCATGTAGTAAAGAGTGAACTGGGGGCTCCTCTTTGCTAGAAGTTCTCTACTCTGATATGTGGAGAGCCCAAGAAGTTCCCCTAGGCACGGTATGGTTTCCTCATCGAGCTGTGAATCCAATGTGTCCTTGGCTCCTGAGGAATGTGGTGAGGATGCCAATATGTCATATCAACACTCTAATAGTGAAAATAATCTAGTATTTTACAAAATCAGAGCAATTGACTGTTGCCATTAAATTGTTGTAAAAGCAGGCTTATGTTGATCTATAGATCTAAATCTTTTATTTTAACTCTGCTGTTATATATGATTTTGCCTTCACACACCCCATATATGTTCTGTAGATTTGGCTCCTTTTCATAGTTCAGTTTCCACGAGACGGTTTCAGATTTGTTCATTCTTTCCTGGGACACGGGCTTCTAATCTGGAGATAGGTGACTGGACTTTCTCTTTTATTTTCCAGGTTTATTATCATTTTCCATATAAGAATGTTACAGATGCCTAGTGTTTTCTGAATTCTCGTTTTCATTTTCCTCTGACAAAACAACATAAGGAGAACAGAAAATAGTAGAGAGTTAGTCTTTTCTTGTATTGGTCTGAAGATATATTTCTACGAAGCTCTTAGTTCTAGTTTGCTTTTTTTTTTTTTTTTGCTCTAGAGGTATGGTTAGAGGCTACATTCCAGTTTTATCTAGGTCTGCTTCAATTACAGTGAAAAACTGCTCTAAATACTCTCAGTCAAAGGGCTGATGTCACAACTCCTCTAATTCACTAAGTAATGTCCCAATTTTGCGTTGTAACAATCAACGTTTGATAAGAACTACCTATAGCCAATATTGGAACTGAATATTGAGGGTCTAATATACCTAGTGTGCAATGTGAAACTTATTCCTTAGGGAACAATGAAAAGAGGGTGCCAAACTATCGCACAAATTATTTATAGCTAGCATGGGAAACAGGAGCTTTATTAAATTAAATGCAGAAATGAAATGGAAAAGAAACACAGACATAAGCTTATAGCTCAAATTAAATCATAGAAAATTTAATTACTACTTAATGAGCTAGATTCTGTGGAGCCTTGGGCTGCCCTTCTGGAAATAAATTGGGCAGTTTTTAGGAAATTAGACTTTGGAGGTACAGCTTCACAGCTATCAAACTGGATTTCATTCAAAGACATTTCAAAGCTGAAGATCCAATCTCACTGACACACATTACTCCCATTTTTGTTTCATTGCTGATTGTGCCAGTAGGACCTCTGAACATAATTGTAGCTCCATGACTGACTGGCTCCATAATTTTGTTCGGAACCAAAGAGTTGTTCTATATTTACCATGCCACTGGCTTTGGATAAAAATGCTTTGAAAACAGTCTTCCCAAGAGTCTCAATAATAATGCTTTGGCATCATATGTACAGCCTGTAATTACTCCACACTCTGCTCCTTCATATATGCGGCTTCTATGGAGAGGACTACAGAAAAGTCTTGCCATAGATTGAATGGGATTCTTGATTTCCTATAATGGTCCAAAGGCAGATATCTCTATGGATTCCTCCTCAGAGGGGAGGAAAAATCTGCGTGCAAAGATGTCTTTAAAAATAAGCCGAATTCACTTCGATTTGTCTCAAATCTAAGGTATACTCTGTTGCCAACCTGACACTATTTCCCCATATCTATCTGACATGCAAAACTTACATGTGAGCTGTCACGTGCTTGTTATCCCAAGAAATTATAGTGAAGATGATATTGAGGGGGGGATATTGGGAAAAATGATAGCAGAAGTGTGGAAAATGGGAGCCGGGATGATAAAAATGAATAAAACATTTTTATTTTACTGGAAAGAAATGCCCACACAAACTACATGGGAGAACCTTCAGTGACACTTTTCTCTATTGGTTTCTTTTAGCTTCCGTTTATTCCCTTCTTTTGTTTGTTTTTAAATTGCTTTTTATGTTTTTAGAAAAGACTGCCCTCTTACACTGTTAGATAACACAGGCCAGGTTACTTTCTTCCTGATTCCTCTATTGTTTCCCATCCAAAAGGAGATCTGGAAGGTCTAAGGACTAATTGAAAGGAGAACTCAGTTTAAAGTTCTCGCTGGGCTGCCTAGGGATCTTTACAGGGCTTCAAAAGCTGAGGATCACAGAGCGTTCAGAAAGTATTTCCATAAGTGAAAAAAAGAACAACCAAGAACCCTTTGGTCCTTCAGAACACTCAGTACTTCCGTTTTTGTCAGTGTAACCTCTGATGGCACCTTTGGGGACACTTAGTTCGCTATTTCTGGGTTTAGCTTTCCTCCCTACTGGTAAGTGTGGGAAATATCCCACTGGTGATGACTGAAAGCATTGCCAAGTGCCCTTGGCTATGGTCCAATTGCCCCCCTTTCTACCTTTTTTAGAGGACCCCAGGCGAGGGGTCAGAGCCCAAAGTCGGAGCTGCCACTGCTGCTTGGCAGAGGTCTTATTCTCAGAGAGGCAGCAGTGTAGAGAAGGGTGGCTCGATCGATCAATCGCAGAGCAGAGAATCTTGACTGGAACCCCCTCTCTTACATGCTTAAACATTCTTATTGATGGCCTTATTTGCAGAATTATAACGATTGGCCAGTTTCTGTTCTTCTCTGGATGATTCCCATCATTTATATTTAACTGAAGAAGAGAACCCTTTCCCCTTATGTCCTATTTGTACATGCTCTGATGTTTCTCTAACAAATGGGAAGAAGTTTCTGAACTTTAGTATAAATTTTACATGTCAAATGAAGCAAATATATGCAAAGTCTTTTCTTTGCTCTTCAGTCTTTTATGAGAGTCCCCTTGTCTCTGTCTCTGTCTCTCTGTCTCTGTTTCTCTCTCTTTCTCTCTCTCTCCCTCCCTTCTTCCCTCCCCCCTCTCTCTGTCTCTCTCCCCACTTATGTTTAATATGTGTTTAGCTATACATTTAGAACATACATATATATAAATATATATTAACCAGATCTATGTTTTCCTCATTTTAAGGAACTCATAATAAGTAATTTCTTTTGGCAATGCAGATTGGCTTCTTTTCTGAAATTTATAGGCTTGGAGAGTTTCCTAGATTTCACAGCTAAGTTTAGACTTTGGTAATGTGTGAAATAATAGACCAAGATTAATATCAATTGCTTTCTTAGACATAAATTCCATTGGGTGGCTCATTCCATCTCATGCTATCGTAGAACCAACGTCTGATTTTTAAAAAATTCTCACTCCTCTCTCTTCCAGTCATTAGAGAGATTTTAGTTTTATGACTGAACAATTCTCCCTGAATTGTTCTAAAGCAAAGATTCTTAACCTGGAGCCCATGGACCCAAATGATCTCTGGACAGATTTCAAGACATCTACGAATGTGGATGGGGAAAAAGTATGCACTTGTTTCCATATTATTAGTCTACTTTGTAAAAGTGTGTATTTTCTTTTCTTATGAAAAATCAATCTCAGAAGGGTTCTATATATTTCAGCAGATTGCCAAAGTGGTCCATGACACACAAAAAAGACATCCCCAACCTGATGCAATTGCCTTTTCTATTAACCCGAGGAAAGGGAATCTCTGCCAGTATTATTCTGGCCATATTTAGTAAGTGAGAATGTCAGTGAAACTAAATAACGGTTATGGTCCATTAAATTGGGAGCTATTGCAAACCTACATCAGTTTGGCTGCACAAATAAATGTTCTTCATTAGCTGTCTTTTCCTTCTTTTTTCTTATCTAATAAAGTGGATGAGGATCTTTAAAACTTAGGGTAGAAACTCTACGCAGTGCTAGCTATTATTGCTAACAGGTTATTTTTAGGCAATGCCTACTATTTTTAGCAAGTTTCATCCGTAGATCATATCCTTGACTTGAGCCTTCCTGATTACGTTTTAAGACAAAACAAAAGTGAATAGTGTTTGTGCTTGCAGATATCTATATACTGGCATATTGTCTAATCCTTTAGGATATCAGTTTCTTGAAGTCAGAGATGTCTTCGGATTTCTCCTGCCTAACAGAGTGACCACTAGAAATCTAGTAAAGGTCATCCACCTCCAGAGAACAATGGAGTCAAAGAATGGAGTCAAAATTCAGATGGAAAAATACTAGATTTCACTTTTTTCCTCCTTTTTTCTAAATTCTTTCCCACAAAATGACTCATATGAAAGAATGTTTTACATTATTTCACACGTAAAGTCCATATCACATCACTTGCTTTCTCAGTGAGGGTGGAGAGGGAAGGGAGAAATTGACTGAAAATTTTAAAAGATGAATGTCAAAATCACTTTTTCATGAAATTAGGGAAAACAAAATATTAAAATTAAAAATATGAATGACCTTTGCAACTAGATTACAACAAATCTTGCTTTAAAGTAAATTTGATAAACTTAAAGAAATGCTTAAGGAGTAAACAAGGTGTGATAATAAATGTTTAATACCTCAACATTTCAGATTTTTGAGTTTAAATGCTCATACCAAAAAAAAAATCTAACAATGGGCTTCTTAGAATTGCCTCCACCACACCAGTAGTTGAGGAAGTAAAATAGAAGGAATAGAAAGCAAAATGATGGCAAGAACATTGGACGTGAAGCTAGGATGCCTAGTTTTAGGTCTTGAGTTTATCACTTATTGGAATTATGACTGTGGGTAAGTCACTGAAATCATGCTTTTTTTTCTATAAAATAGGAATAATAATTACTAGCACATATACCAAACATTATGAGGATTTTATGAGGAACCAATAAAATAATATTCTGTTACATTAATACTTAGTAAAATTTATCTTATGATCAAGTCAATACTACTTTATTTAACACAGTGCCTGGCACATAGTAAGCACTTAATAAATGATTGTTGATTTGACTCATGGTTCACAAACTTAAGTGAAAGATAACAGAAAGAACATTTTGACACACCTCCCTGAAAAATAAGGAGAAGAATGGCAACGTGTGTGGCCTCACTTTAAAAAGAAATTCAGTGATAATACTTCTCAAGGCATCACTAAGCAGCTGGGCTTTAATAATAGTCAGAAATAAGGAATGTGGGCGGCTGATGTTCAAACATTTGTACCCCCTTCGGTTGCAAGAACATATAAGAAAAGCCTAAGAGAAAAGAAAAAAGATGGACGGAGATTGCACACACACATGCACACCCAGACACAGACATTCGTGTACACAGAATTGTTAGCCTAACTGGAGAGGGTGAAGTTTGACTCAGGAAATTAATTACTACTCGGAAAGAATTCCCATCTGGTGGGCTCATCTTTGCTATCTATGTATGTCCCTTCCAGAAATACATTCCTTTCCCCTCCGCCTTGCACGGCTCACACGAGAAGTTGGGGCAGCCTTCCTGCCCCACACCATGCCCTGTCTTGGGAAAGCTGCAGATGATGCGATCAGAGAGGAGAATTAATGTCACTGAGAGGTGGATTGCGCTGAATTCGATACGTTGGCTAAGGGAATAGACAACAGCTTATTTATCGTTTATGGAGTTTGCTGTGAAATGACTTTCAGACTTTAAACATCTCCGATGCTAGAACTTTAGTGTTGGAAGAGAGCTTTGACATAATCTAGTTCAATTCTCTCAGTTTAACAAATGGGGAAACCGAAGCCAAGACAAGCTCATTGATTAGTCCCCCATCATAGAGCTGGTGACAAAGCAGAGACTTATTTCCCAGGATCATATTCCTTCTCCTCCACCAGATTGCTTCTATATTAATAAAATCATTGTTTTCCTTCCTGTATCTTTATGCCCTTCAACCACCTCACTCAAATGGGCAAGAGGAAAAGCAGCATTTTTCTCTTAAAATCAAAGTCCTCACCTTTGGTCTCAGAATTGATGCTAAAGACAGGCTCCAGGGTGGCAGAATAAGGCTAAGCAATTGGGGTGAAGTGACTTGCCCAGGGTCACAAAGCTAGGAAATGTCTGAGGCCATATTTGAACCCAGGACCTCCTGTCTCCAGGCTTGGCTTTCTATCCACTGAGCCACGTCATTGCCACTGCAATTTTCAAATATATTTAGAAGCAAAATGGGTTTATGATCTCTGTAGAATCTTATACCAGTTTTATTAACTTTTGTCTTAGCATGAAACCTAAAACAGAAGAGTGGCAAGGTCTAGGCAATCAGGGTCTCATATCTAGATAGTGTCCAAGGTCAAATTTGAACCCAGGTCCTTCTAGTGCTCTATCCACCATGCTGAAACATTCTATACTTGTAAGATTGGACTCATTTTTTTTATTGAAATTGAATTATTGCCTATATGAATTTTCTTTTTATTTTAGTGGAGTTCATTTTAATATCAAACCATTATCTTGTCTTTTAAAATAAATGACACAAATGAAAATCATAGACACTTTCTCTGACCAAGAAAATTGATTGCTTAAAGACCTAAATGATTATCCTTTTATTGCTAGTCAAGAAGCATGGATAAATGATTTAACATGTTCTAGAAACTATTAAGTGATACGATTATAAAAATGAACAAAAGAAAAGCTTTACCTGCTCTCGAGGTGCTGAAATTGTGAAAAGAGGAAGAGAAATATAAAGAGAGGAGAAAACCTGGGAGAGAAGGAAGGTTCAAGGAGGGCCTTACCAGTTAAGGCCCTCCTTGAAAGATCTTCCAGGGAAAGAAAGCAACAGGGAAGGAGAAATGTTCCAGGATAAAAACACTCATATGGAATCTTGGAGAAGTCTGCAGAGTTAGGAGAAGACTCAGGAAGGAGTGAATACTTTTTTTTTTTTATCATTGTGTTGATTCCAATTGTACAAGTTCTATAACTACTTTAAGCCTTAGTTTCTTTAACTGTAAAATGGGAATACTATTCTAAACCTCGGTGATTTTTTTGAAAATCAAATATATAATGCATATAAAATCTGTTTAAAGAAAGTTCTATATAATGATCAAATAAGCTAAAGAACAATCACATCTTCTCTTTCATCAGTTATCATTATTCCAGCTTTTGAGTGGCCTATGGAAGTGCAGTTTTATGGACTTATGCAACGATATTTAATCTAAAACTTTCTACTGACTATGTGGGCTACATAAATAGAACTATATAATGAGGAAGGTTGCAAATGAACTGTTTCCATTTACAGACTTGGTTTCATTGGAAAAAGCAGATTTTTTTTGACCCAAACCATCTAATATTCTTTCCTGAAACATGTGAAATTGTTTTATTCCTCCATTTCCCTCTTTTCTTCAGTTTGGTTTTAAAAATGGAGAAGAAGAAAACTCCTTCTGTTGTTCTCGGATTCTTTTGCCAGCCTCAGCTTATTCTGATCATCTGTTCTCCTAGGATGTACCATGATTTTGCATTAACCTAACCTTGACTACCTCTATCATGCATTTTACAAACAAAAGTTGGTTGATGAGCTCTGATCGCATCTACATCAATTTCTTTATACAACTTTCCTTTTAGTGGAAAGAAGACACTGAATTTAAGGTCAGATGATGTGAGTTAAAATCTCAGCTCTGTAACTAATTAGCTCTGTGACCTTGGGTGAGTTACTTAAGCTCTCCTGGCCATCATTTCCTTCTTACAAAGTAGGGGGTTGGACTCAATAACCCCTCACATCCTTCCAGGTCCAGATCTGTGATAATATGACCCAGCTCTTTGAAATTCTTTATTTTTTGTGTTTTCATAATGTCATTCTTGAGAATTTAACATTTTCATTTGCATTTTTCCTGTAAAACTTCAGTCCATTAAATTCCTACTTATTTCTGAATCACTAAATCCTTTCTGGAGTGCATGTAAGACTGTGTTTCTATTTAACAATAGCTAATATGTTTACAGGATGTACCAAAAGTCTTGGTGCAGTTTTAAGCTTTAGTAGCTCATTTTAGTATTTGATGACTCAAAACTGCACCAAGACTTTTGGGACCCTTTGCTTCAGCCTTGACTGTCTTCTTCTCTATTATTAATGGATACATTCTAATGTTTCCCATCCCTTTTATTCAAGAAATGAGTTCCTCTTTCATGAAACAATCCAGGCCTTTGTTGGTTCTTCTAATTTTGAAGAAAACGCATCTATCATTAGGAAATTCAAGCATTTTCCCCTTGCTATGAGAAGGTCCAGCAGATGTCTGAATTATTGAATTCCTACATCATTAATATTTAATTCAATGAGTGTTTTTAACTAGTATTGTGCTAGGCTCTGGAAAAGATAAAAACAACAATAAAATAAGAAAACGTCCATTTCTCTTCGCACTCAATTCTACATCCTCTGCAGTTTTGCTTCTGACTTCATCATTCACCTGAAACTACTCTCTCCAAAGCAACTAATGATCCCTTAATGGCCAAGTCTAATGGCCTTTTATTAATCCTCATTCTTCTTGTCTTCTTTGCAGTCTTCGATACCGCTGAATACTCTGTTCTCCCAGATCCTCTCTCTCCTAGCTCCTAGCTTTTTAAAATTATCCATAGCCTCTTGCTGATTTGAATCAGGTCATGACAACAAGTGGTAATAATAACAATAATAATAATAAAATTTGAATTTATATAAGTTTGCAAAGCACTATACAACTGTTATCTTATTTTCTCCTTACAATAAACTTGGGAGTTGGGTGCTATTTTTTGGCCCAAACAATCTAATATTCTCTCCCTAAAATATATGAAATTGGTCTATTTTCTCTAGTTCCCTCTTTTTCTTCAATTTGACTTTAAAAAGGGAGAACAAAACCTGAAGAAGACAGTGGTTAGGTGACCAAGGCTAGATTTGAACTCAGGTCTTGCTTATTTCATATCTTGCACTTTATTCACTATACAACCTAGATGCTAAGTCTTATCATGAATATTTTTACAACTTTTCTTGGATACTTCCCTTCTCTCCAGCCACATAGCTACCACCCTGGTGTAGGTTCTCATCACTTTATGCCTGAGTAGAGTTCAGATTCATTTCCTGACTCAAGACTCTTGCCTCTCTGATTTATTCTCCACTCAGTTGCAAGATTGTTTGAGCATATTTGATCACGTCATGCTCTCCTCAGCAAATTCCAGGGCCTCTCTATTACTTCCAGCATCAAATATAAAATATTCCATGTAACTTTTTTTAATAAACTAAATTCCTTCTACTTGTTACCCCCAGTTACATGAGCTCAGTTTCTTTGTACCTCTGTTCTTTTTTTTATTCGTAAGTCTCTTTGTGCCTTTCCATTTCCTCTTTTTTCCCCAAGTATTACTGCTGCCTTAATAAAATGTTTGTGGGTTTGCAGAGGAAACAAAGACCTTAGAAGGGTAAGACTCATGTTTAAGTGTTCCCTGCGATGCTTTATGAGTGGGACCAGAGACATCAATTCAGAAGCTTCCAAAGACTGAATTGGTGTGTAGGAACTCTGATTGGAGATCCAAATCTGTATGATGCACAGGCAGAATGGGGAGACTTTAAACAAAGGATTCATCCATAGAGTTTTGAGGAATTTAGGAAGGTAAAAATGCACTAACTGCATTGGGACAGGAATCAAGGAAGAGATTATGGTAGCTGAGTTAGACCAGGTCCTTTATTGACAAAGAAGCTGGACAGTAGGTCTTTGTGGATAGGATAGGGATAGAAACAGGACCAGTGAATTCATTGATCTTGTGAACTCACAAAAGAGCTTTTGCGGGGGGGTGGATTTCCTCTCCATGTGCAGGTCCCCCCTCTTCTGTAAATTATAGAGTTGCTTAGCATTCACATGCTAAGTGGCTTGCCCAAGGTCACATTTCCAGTATATGCCCCAGGATGTACTCAAACCTCCATATGCCTGGCTTTGAGGGTGTCTTAGTGAAACATCACAATGAAATATCATCAGTTGTTAACAAAATGCTCAAAAAAAGCACTTTGCAAATGGCATTTCCTGATTTCTCGGAGTGCCAGTTCCCATCTTTACTGCTTAGAGTTGTTAGAGAATGCTATCAAGAGCCACTCTAGATATCTCCATCTCTTACCCAAGACATCTACAAACTCCCAAGTTATGAAAAAGGAATTGTCTTGAAAACAGAAGCTTTTCGAAGGAAGAGCCTTAGGGGCATCTTTGAATAATTAATTGATATTACGTTGTTAGTAGTATAATGATGAAGGTCTTCTTTGTTCTGAGACGCACTTTACAGAAATGGCCTTTTTCCTTTCTTACACATGTCTTCTTTTTATGGTTCAATCCCTTTGTGCAAGTCCAGGTTTTTCTGAATGATGATGACAGTTTCCCAAGCAAATGCCTTTCTATTCTGCGTTGTCATTACTGGTGCTTTTTGTGGGTAGTAAAACGGTCTGTTGAGGAGAGGTTGTTTCGAAGCAAATTACTCTTAGCATCTCCTCATAGTTTAAGCTCCATTTCCATAATATACTAGACTTTCTTGAAGCTCCCTCTCCCCAGCACTCAGCAAGGTATTGCATTTCTCACTGTCTCACTGCATATTATTATTATGGACTAAATAGGCAGGAACCCACACAGATAGCCTTAGTGATCATTTTATATATACTCATATATATAGAAGCCATTCCCGATAGTTGTAGAATTTCCTCATCCTCCCACTATTTAACCTTAAAGTAATTGCCGTCCATTGCCTACAATTAATGTTGCTTTTTATTATTTAAGGGGGTTAAGGAGTGTTTCTAAAAGGATTTGATGTTGAGCTTCAAATCGGCACTGTGTTCACTATGGAAACAAGTCAGAAAGTACGCTTTAAAAACCCACGATGTCATCAATGGTAGAGATGCTTGAAATGATACTTGAAGCAATCTATATGTCACGGAAAGAATTTGTCTCTGAATTCAATGGAATGGCCTAAATTCCACACGTAAATGAATGTTATAGGAATAAAAGAGAATATGGTATATGGGCTCTTAGCATGTCCTTATCCTAGTATATAAACTTCAAAATGTATGAACTTCCTCTCTTTCAGAAGCTTGAAATGTTTTAATCCCTGGATACCCCTAAAATTGGTTCACTTTCCTCTGATTCTGGGTTTGGAATTTCTTCCCTCGGTGTTCTTCCAGCTTACCAAGTTGTCATCTTTCTTTCCTTGTAGTACAGTGGTAAAAGTACTGGGTTTGGATTCAAATCTGAACTCGCCACCTGTTTTGTGAGATCTTGGGCAAGTCTCTGCTTGCAATCTCTCAATCTCACTTTTCTCATCTGTCAAATGAGGGAGTTGCACTAAAATGGCACAGGTTACCTCTAAGATCTTTAATAGCACGAGCATCATTTCAAACATCTCTCCCTTTGATAATATTGTGTGCTTTAAACAATGTATTTTCTTCCTTGTTCCTATAGTGAGGACATGCTGATTCTAAGCTTAGTGGGATCCTCTGGCCCCCTGACTATATTTCAGCATAATCTAATGGCTGCTTATGGATCAACAGTGGCAACAGAGGCCCTGGAGTATGATGATCAAAGTGCTATCCTTGGTTTTACAATAGTGATGAATTTCGCGTGTCTCTTAAAGGATCAGTTAAATGAATGGCCATGTAGAAACAAAAGATATCGTAATAGAAGTTTGCAGCTGTGGATTGAGAGCCAGGTCTGGGTCTGGAGGTCCTGGTTCAAATCTGGTCTCAGATAAAATCTAGCTGTGTGACCCAGACAAGTCACTTAACTCCCATTGCCTAGCCATTACTGCTCTTCTGCCTTGGGACAACATACAGTATTGATTCTAAGATAGTAGTTAAGGGTTCAAATTTAAAAAAAATTGCAATTAATTCTCTTTTCATATTGAAATTTTTGTGTGTTGGTAATTAAGTTCAAATCTTAAAGAAAATTAAACAAGAAGGAACAAGAGATCCTAAAAAATTAGTAAGGAAAATTTCAGTTAGTGAATTAATGTATATTTATTTGTTAAGTGATTATTTAATTTATATTTGCAAAAGTGATGAAAAAATAATTAGTTGACTCTATCCTTGGACTACCTCAGAATCCATCACTCTTACTTTTCTCATTATTATATTCCTCACTCTTTTTTTTCAGACTGACAATAAAATGAAAAAATTTTCAAAAGGAAAAGATGACTGACTATTGGAATGTCAATTTGATTTCTGTTAAAATATCACCTTCCCCCTCCCTTCATAATTAAATCACAATGGATTTATGCTAACCATTGCCTTGTTTCGATTAATTTAGAGGTTTTCAGTAAACTTTCTTTTTTGCCTTCTCTGAATTTTTGTTTGGGTTCTTTTTTTGTGTTCTTTTTTATTTGTGTTCTATTTGTGTTCTTCTTTAAAATATCCTGTCTTTTTGCAGTAACAATATGCTGCTCTTCTAAGCCATTAAGGCTCCTCTCTTTCGCTCACATGCTCCTCTTGTGGACAAATCTTTTTTCTTCAGCACTATATAGATTTGTCTAATTCTAAGATCATAAGGATTGATTAGAAAGAATCTGGAAATTCACTAGTAGCTTCTGGAGCTATCCATGGGTCAACACAGAAATGGATGGCCACTTTGTAATGATACAGAAAACTTCGATGATGTCCTTGGTCTATTCTCTACCCTGTAGTAAGAGCAGGTGCAATGGTGAAAAGTTCCTTTTAATGGGGGCTAGAACAAAGCAGTAGTTAAGTATGGGAGGTGTTTTTGATTTTTCCTTTCTTCCTTCTATCATCAAGATCTGTGGTAGGTAGTTTTTCCATGGGGGATGTGAGAAAGGGCCCCCCCCCCATTTTACCTTATCACGTGATAGCATGGCATAACCTCATCACAGCAACTGTGTTGGGTTAGGCAACTGGATTTTAGAGTCTGACATGACTCTTCTGCTTTGGTTTCTTTCGTGACTGAGCAGTGATGCTAGATATTTCCAGAGTTTCAGGACTCCTGGTTTCTCAATCAGTAGGACCACACTTTGGAAAGGTCCCTAAGAGCTACTGCAATTTTTCTTGGAGTAGAGAAACCAAGTTCTGGTCTACTTTGCCATAAGGCCCAGAATTGGAGAGGTTAGGAAAATACAGAGCTAAGGTGGAGACTCGGTACCGCTTTAGAGGTTTTACAAATACTTAATGTTTTGAGGTATAAAACACTAAGGAAATTAGAGCAGAAGTTACATTATTACTGCTCCTTGTTTAAGTAGGCTAATGCATACTCCTGAGGCACGTGGTAAGCATTTTTCTTTTGATGTACAGGAAATAAACAACTAGCCCTATTTAATTGGCATCGTCCACTGAATATTTTTCTATTCTTCCTGTTGGGGACAAACATCCTGGCCAGCAACAAACTCTTCAACTTCAAGTGAGCTTTGTGATGGGGAAAATACAGAGCCAAAGGGTTTGACAAAGAGAGCTTGAATCTTCTCTTTTTGGACCCACTTTCTCCCAGAACTGAACCTGATCCCTGCTGGATTAGGTATCGATGTGAAGGGGGTCCCACAGCAGATGGCAAGCAATCCGTTTTCCCTTGGACTCAGTATCAGTTATCACTGTTACACTTGACAAAGCTCACTCCACTTACATCCTGGAACACTGTTGAGGTTACTAACGTACACAAGCATCTTCTCTTCAAGGTTTACTTTTCTTCAAGGTTCTTTTTCTTTTTGAAAATTGCTTTTCTTCATACAAGAGTGGAGAGAAAAACAGTCCTTTCTCAATGGCACTGATGAGAGTCATTTTGATCATTTTCCAAGGTATAGATTGAAGTCCTCCAGTTTCTCGTAGTAATTTTCCTTACTAATTTTCCCAATTCATTACAAACTGAAGTAAATCATTCTTAAGCAGTTGAGAAATGGTATACTATGATCTCAACTATTTTCTATTTCCTAGAAACTTTACAAATGTTTTTCATTATCAATAATGTTAATACATTAAAACAACTGATTTCTGTATCTCTGCCAGAAAAAGCAACACAAACAAAAGCTGTCATATATTGGAAAATTAATTCAATTTACAGAATTTTGAATCACACCACCAGCAAATGAAATGCTTCTTTTCCCATCTCCATCAAGAGAGGATTTTTGTAGAAAAGTTTTCAACAAGGCAAGTTGGCTCAAGCTTTGATAATTCTATCTAAAATTTTAACTAAAAGAAGCAAGGATTCCGATAAGCTGATAAAAGGAGCACTAGAGAAACAAAATGGGATCTAACATTTAAATATTCATTTTGAACCAAATCACTGAGAGACAGTGTGATGTAGTAGATAAAGGGTTAATTGCCAGTCCTTAAAGTTCAAGATTCATGTCTGACTTTCACCACATTTTGGCTGTAGGACTCTAGTCAAGTCACTTAAAATGTTACTGCTTCAGGCAAGTTATAGAGAAGATCGTTACCTACACTGGTGGAGTGATTTCACTCACTTGGGAGTTCCCAGTACCAATGAATGAAATCACAGGCTTTGTCCTTGTCCCAATGAAGTAATAATCATATTTTATTAAGTAAAACTTAATAATGGATAAAAGTAACCATAGATTTTTCTCAATAATATTTCTTGGTATTTTTTTCACATAAAAAGTCTGCATGAATCAGTTTCTTTGTTTCATGTAATGTTCTTCTGTACCTTCAAAAGACATCTTGGGGTTTCCTTTGAGAGCTATACCGTATTTCCTTAATTAAAAGAGATCATTTTCTAAATCTACAAATGTAAAAAAAAGGTTCTGCCAAAAGAGGGTATTTAGAATAGGCATAATGAATTCATTTTATGAGCCCCAAATGGATTCTTAAAAAATAATTTTAGTCAAGTGGAATTCCATTAAACCTAATGTGTGCTTTTAAAATGAACCTGATAATGGTGCACAACTAATTTTCTGCTAAAGTTTCAGTAAATGACAGAGTTTACAAAAAGTGTATTGGAAAGAGGCCTCTAGACCAGAAGGTAGAAGCCCGCCTTTTTTTCTTTCACCACTTACTACTTGAAGCAGTTACTTAATCTCTGAGCCTCAGTTGCCTAATTAGTAAAATTAGTAAAAAAATTAGTAAAAAAAAATACATGACCTGCCTAAAGGAAGGAGATTAAACCAGACAGGTCTCAGGTTCTTCTGAAATTCTAAGAACAGTGATTCAATGAACTAATACATTTCCTGATCCAAGAGACTATTTTCTATAATTTCAGATGAGAAAGAATTTTACTGAGGTACAGAAATCTGTTGTAAAAAGCTTTGGTATCTAATAAGTGGGTCACAGAACCTTGATACAAAACAATAATGATAGCAAGCATTAATGTAGTGCATTAAGGTTTGAAAAGTACCTTGCACATGTATCTCCTTACAAAGAGCCTTTGAGACTGGTGCTTCTTGATTTCCTATTTAGAGATACAGATATTAAAACTGAGAGAAATTCAGTGATTTGCCCAGGATCACGATCTAGTTCATGTCTGAGGCTGATTTAAACTCATTTCTACCACCCAGAGCTGTAAGGAAACATAGATGCCATCTAGTTCAACTCCCTCCCCTTCCAAATGAAGAAGCGTCAGTGTATCACTGGGTCCTAGAACAATCAAGCAATAATCAAGTGCCTGCTATAATTTAGACACTATATAATGTTCCAAGGCAAAAATGAAACAGTGCCTGTCCTCAAACAACTTACTTTATATGGGGAGGGGAGGCAGGGAAGGACACATGCATAAAAAGTAGGTACTGAGACATACAAAATAAATACAATGTTATTTATGGATGCAGTTGTAGTTGGAAAGAACTCATGTAGGAGGTAGAACTGAAGTTGATGTTTAAAGTGGTGTACGGCTCTAAGAAGCAGAGATGGAGAAGGAATGAATTCTGGGTTTGGGGGAGACTGTATACAAATGCATGGAGGTAGGAAATAAAATGTACATGGTCTCTAGGGTTTGGGCATGTAGAGGACAGGATTTCACATGTGACGAGTATCCATAGGTGTGTAAGACGACAGCCTCTCTTTCAGGTTCTGTTGGAGTCCAGGTTTGGTGCTGGAAGATTTTTTGGACGGATGATTGCCATAGTAAAATATCAGAGCTGGGCAGCCTTGATTAGAATTTGTAACTTCAGTTCTTTTCCTTTGTGATACACTTTTCCATAGTGATTTCTCTTAGTAGATCTACAGAGTAATGACAATTCACATATATTGTTTTCTCCTGTGGATTCTCCATGTGGATCTCCATCCCAATCCCTACTAAAGAGAAAAACTTCTCTCTTCCAAAGAAACATTTCTCCCTTCTGTCTTTCTCACCACCAGTTGAAAATGATATATTAGGCAGGTACAGTAGTGTTTTATATTAAATGAATGACACAGTATAGCAACTAAAATGGTTAGAGTCAGAGAACAAAAGTTTAGACACTGTCCACATTGGACTAGCTTCAGAGGACAGACAATTTGTTTCTCTTCTTTCTTTTCACCAGGCAGAAGTGAAGCAAGAACCAATGGTCTGGATGTTGAACTGGAGTTTGAGGTTTTAGCTGTTCGCTAGAGAGTGTTTGGATCATCTCTAGGACCCTGTCTTCATTGCCCACCTCAATAATCTGAGGAAGGTGAGAGGAGAAAAGGAGACAAGACCCTTCAGGAGAGGAGTGAATTATTCTGATCCTGGTCCACCTCTACGCTTCTTTCTGGACAGATGAAATAGATTAGAAGGCAACAAAATGCCTACAAAGCTTCTATGTCTCATGTTCAATGGCAATGTTCTGTAGCCAACAAGTTCCATGTTTAGGGAAAAGCAAGTAATCCAGTTTTGCTTAAATGTAAAGTGAACAAAAAAAATATGCAAGACAGCTCCATTGCATTTCTCTATCTCTAATTTTGGTATCAAAGGCCATTGGGTAGAAGATTAGGGTTTTCTTCTTTAAAAAAGATTTCGGGTGCATCCAAAAATATTTCAAGCTTTCTTTAATAATAATTTTTTCCTTTTCTTACAATTATTGCATGCACATGGTTTCACGACTTTGTCACAAATAAATAAGAAATTTGAATGTTTAAACATGATTGTTGACTCAAAGAGAATTGCAACTGGTGTGCATGTTGCTTTTCCAATTCTATTCCAATTCACTTGGAATGACTTTGTCTTCCTGCATTTCTTTGTTTGATTCATCTCTATCATTTTTATGGCAGAAGTGAGAAAAAGCATGGCCTGCTAGAGAAAAATGTTGGCCTTGGAATTATGATGACCAGCATTCAAGTCATACTTCTGACACGTACTGGCTGTAAGACCCTGACTACAGGAAAGTTACTTAATCACTTAATAAAGACTGTAAAATAGCTGTTGGTTTATATTAATAGAGGAATTTTCCTTATAGTTTTCTATAACAATAAAATTACAGGTCTGGGTTGATAATGGTACAAATTATAGCATATTATATTCATATGCCAGAAAACTTGTAGTCATCAGCTGATAGTTTTATGTGGTCATTGTGTCCAAACCTTTTGATATTATGAATATTTTTGTAGTATTGGGTTTCATCTTTCCTCTGTAAATAATTCTTAATGGATCCTAATAGCTAAATAATTCTTGATCCTAAGAAATCCCACATGGCCAGTTTATTTGAACTCTGTTCAGCAAACAGAACGAGTTTATCCATTACAGTGACATCCTTTCAAAGCTTATGTTCCTAATATCCTAAGAGAGCTTTAATTTGATACTGAATGGAGTACATCATAGTAAAGGTACATAATATCAAGATAGAGTAGAGGAAAGCAAAGCTCATTTTCTAGAACTGAAAGTCCATTCTCTGACTGTCTAGAGCTTTTGGTTTCTTGAATGCTTTCTAAACTCCAAATGAAACAACAGTGAACAGAGGAATTGTACTGAAGCCCTCTATACAACGAGAAACTGCCTTATGTAATAACATCCTGCTTGGAAGTGATTAAATTGAATTGAAGAACAACATAACCATTCTGTGTCAAATCAGAAAACGGAAGTGGTTTCATCTGAGGAAGAACTTGAGAAAAACCTACAAAACAAAACTCTTGAATGTGAGGAATATGTGCAAAATGTGCTCAGATGGCTGCATAGTAAGAAATTCATGCTCTGCAACCTACTTTCCTCAAGTAAATCTTCTTTATACAGCATTTCCTTACTTGGCATTTACAAAAATCTAGGGTAATTGAGTCATTTCACTGTTAGTTTCTTATAATCTAGCATTCTTTCTTCTTTCTATAAGAAGAAATTTCAAAGCAAGACAAAAATGCTGAGGACGTTCCACTTTTAGAAGAGTGAGACTTAAAGCAGTGGTTCTGCATCCCTGAATCACTACTGTGCTTTATCTCTCTCTTAGTTTTGTTTTATATATGTGTACATGTGTGTGTTGTGCCTATTTGGCTCAGATGATAGATCTTTGGACCTGGTGTCAGGAAAACCTAATTTCAATGAAATCTGACCCCAGTCACTTGTGTAAACCTGGAGAAGTTATTCAACTTCTGTTTGCCTTAGAAAGAAATGGTAGGAGGCAAGATGGTGGCTTAGAGACAGCAAAAGTTCAGACCTCCACAAACCCTTCCTCACCGAATCAAAAACACAATACTTCGAGGGGACTGAAAACCAAATCTAAGAACAGGACAGAGCTAGGGAACCCTCCTGCTGGACTCAAATTAAAAGGTATGGCCCCCAAAAGTTTGAACACTAGAACACGTGGGTTTAAGGGGAAGGAAAAAGGAAGGTCCCAGCCTCCCCTACCTACAGTGCGGAGCCTCCAGTGGTGGCTGGAATCTCTGGGTGGGCAAAGGCACTAGTCTGGAGGGAGTACCTTGTGGGCAAAGCTGTGCTAGGCTCAGAGTATAGAACACAGGTGGTGTAGAGGCAGCTGGAGGAGAAGGACAGAGCAGGTGACATAGTTGCAGCCAAGACCATCCATATTGCCCCTCTCCCCTTTTCTGCATATTTTGGCCTCAGGGCACATCCAGCTTTGCAGATGAACTCCTCCACTCTGGCTCAATCTCATCAATAGAGTAGATAAGAAGCCTTCAGAGGGCAGGGAAGCTCAAGCTCCAAAACCCCTCCCCCACAGACTGATCTGAGAGCCTTGCTGACTAAGTTCTAAGGGCAAAAGCTGCAACAAACTACAGGCAGCAACCTTGACAACAGGGAGGGAATCCCAGCTCCTTTTCAGTTTCTGCTATCATCCAGGGAAGATCTGACTTACTTGATCAATTAGCAGAACAGAAAAGAAACCTCCTCAGGACAGAAGAGCCCAAACTCACAGATTCAGCAGATAATGAGAGGAGCAAGACTACAGGCAATTACAGGGGGAAAGAAGGGAAACAAATATGAGTAAACAACAGAAAAAGAAAAAAGAAATTACAATCGACAGCTTCTTCCAGGCAACGAGCAAAGAGCAAATAGAACTTAGGAGGATGAAGGAACACCAAGCAAAAACATAGAAACTCCAGGAAATTGGATATGGGCTCTGGAAGAACTCAAAATACAATTAAAAAAAACAATTAAGAGAGGCTGAAGACAACTGGGAAAAGAACTTAAAAAGCAAAATAAGTCATCTGGAAACAGAAAACAGTGTCTTGAAACCCAAAATCAACCAGCTTGAAAATGAGGAGGAGATGAAAGATCAGAAGGAGGATGACCAAAAATCCAGGGATGAAATTCAGTGTTTAAAAACTAGAATCCAAAAACTAGAAGCAAATGTCTTCACAAGGCAGCAGGAAGTTATAAAACAAAATCAAAAGAATGATAAAATTGAGGAAAATATAAAACACCTCATCCTCAAAACAGAAGATCTAAAAAACAGAAAGACATGGTAAACCACAGTAGTAACTTTGGCAAGAAAATTCCATTGACATCCTTGGAATTTTGTAGGCTGGCGGGGGTCAAAGATTGTTGGAGACATGACTGAATGATTAAATAACAATGTATATACACATATACATATATAGTGTGTTTGTATAAATGGAAAATGTAGTTTATTCTCTTTGAAATATCTATACTATTATCCTACTTTATTTTTATAATTCAGTTTCTTATTATCCTCTCTTCTAGTCTCCATTATATACATTCCATCCCTTACCAGGAGCCCATAAAGCCTCACTTTTATAAAGCAGAGTCCAAAAAGCAGATTCCTTTCTTCAGTACTATCTACTTCTTCCCATATTTCTGCAGATTTCTAGTTAGAGACTGCCTTATATTTGCAACATGCCTAATTGGGGAGTGCCTCAGGCAGAATGGCATATGTTGCGTAGTCTCTGTAGCATTTCTGGACAGTTCCTCTTTTTGTGGTTTCCGGATAAAATAAAATAATTTGTGGTTCTTCCCAGAAACCCTCTTTGGAAACTGGCTAAGAAATTCCCTTCTATGCCTATTTCTGATACTTTTGGACCTTCTCTGTTCCTGAGAAATACTATTTTTATATTTCTTATGTCCTTCCTCTCTTTCTTTATAATTTACAAATTTCTTACAGAATATTGGTATAATCAGGGGTCCAGGTCAATTGTCATCCCGTCAACCAACAGGGTTGCAATGTTAAAAAATCACTTCATACCAATGAGGAGATTCTTATGAAAATGCACCAAGTTTGAACCCTGGGTTACATTAATAATAGACAATGTGCCTCTCTCTCTAAAATCACATACATTTCATTTCCACAGGGATTGTTTTTATATCTATTTGGCCCTCTCTTCTCCAACTGTAAGCTTGGCTCTTTGCCTAAAGCCTCTGTAGCATTTGAAATTTATGGTAGAGACACTAGATTTTTGGATTCAGGTGAAAATGAATATAAACAATATTGAAAAACAATCCATGTTTTATTTTTTGAATGTTGTTGAAGAAGATCATGAATTTTTGAGAACAGAAAGAATCCCATCAATAAATTACCAGTTAGGCCTTTTATATTATGTATCTATTAAAGTGTTGAAAAATTATTTTGGTATTGAAAATCTTAGCAAATGGAAATTTACTCAACTAATAAAGTTGAATTTAAAATTGTTGTATAACATCCAAATCAATTTTATTATAAAATCCTATTAAATCATAAAGAGAATTTGAAGTTCAAGGTACTCTGACTATATGTAACCAAGCCCAAATTTGTAAATAGGAATTGTTACTCCTGTGACAAGGGACAGAAAAAAATATCCTCATGTGGAGGAGAGGGAGGACAAAACTTGTAACAACAGTTAAAGGTAGGAGAATTCATTTCTGTGGATATTTGGTGGCTTCCAATTAAACTTTAAGTATTCTTATTATAATCTCTTCTTTTTAATTCATCAGTTCCTATTGGTTTTATTATCATCTATATGTATGACTCTAATACCTATATTTCTAGTCCTAACCTGTCACCTGATAAGTCAGTCTTGTATTATCAACTGCATTTTGGACATTCTGAACTGATTGTCCCATTAGCATCTTGAACTCAACATGTCCAATGCAGAACTCATTTTTTTCTCCCAAAGCTCACCTTCTTCTCATATTCCCTATTTTTGTCATCTTCCTAGTTACTCAAGTTCATGGCCCTGGAGTAACCCTTGTTTCCCTTATATTCCTCATCCCACATGTCCATTTAGATCCAGGTCTTGTCAACTCCATATTCATATCTCTCATCTGTCCCTTTTTCTCTATTCTCATGGTGCCCATTCTAGTTCAGGTCTTCATCACTTCTAACCTTAATTATTATAATAGTTTCCTTATCGGTCTCCCTGTCTCAAATATTACCCTTCTCTACCACATAGGTAAGAGATATATTTCTAAAACATAAATCTGACTGTGTCATTACTCTACTCAGTAGACTCTAAGGCTCTTATTGACTATAGTATCCAATAGTCTGGCATTTAAAGCCCTTCATGAAGTAGCTTCAGCTTCGCTTTCTACATTTTATTACAGATTCTTTCCCTTCACATAATCTAAAAAGAATCTCAGATATGTTGCTGAATCAAATTCCTCAACTCTAAAATGAGAGAATTGGACTAAATCTTAAGGATGCCTTCTATCTCTCAACCTATAATCCTATGATCTCGAACATCCATACTTTTAAAAATGAACCTCGGTGCCACAGTGTAAACTATATGGTATGCCTGTGGTCCTCCTAATTCCCCTTTGAATCAGAGAGAAATTCAATTGTTGTAGGGGCATTTGTGTGTGGGTCAGATGCTTGAGGAGCTCCCTGCCTAAAACTTTTAATAGAAAACGAAAAATGAAAAACGTTACCTAGAATATCCAATTGAAATGAACTTGTACTCAAGTGTATTATCTTATGAGTGTAACTTCATTATTCAGTTACCATTTCATCCTCAGAATAAGTTAACAAACAATGGCTGGAAGTTGCAAATAGGAGATTTAGATACTATCCAGAAAAAAAAAAACCCTCTCTAATAGCTGGAGTTATACAAAAATCAAATGCGTTACCTTGAGAAACGGTGTTTCCTTCTCTCTAGAAAAAAGCCAGATGAGTATATATTAATTATACTATTAGAGTGATACTTCCTTAGATATTGTTCAAACCAGATGGCCACTATATATATATATATATATACATATATATATATATATATTCCCTCTTAAATTTCCTTATATTGTGACTGAATTCCATCTATAAGCTGAAGTTCAAATAAGGATTACAAAATATCACAGATTGGAATGTATTTTCCTCTGCTACATTTCCACCTATATTAAGGGACATTAGCAGAAAAATAGGAAGCAAAGGGTAAATCACAACCTGAAATCCCCAGAGTCAAAACCTTGCTGAGTGTGTACCCAAAGAATTTTAATGCAGCCTGATTTGTTAATAAATCATTAGTGCTATGTAGCACAATGCCAAGAAGTCATCTGTCTACAAGGCTTGTACTTGCAAATTCAACTGCATTGATCCAGGAAATATATTCCAGGCCATGAGCACCATCTGCTGCACTACTGTCAGAAAGAATAACGTGATGGACAGCTGGGACCTTTGTGGCTGAAATGTCCTTTAGAGGGAAGGAGTCTCTTCTGGTTCCACTGGTCACAGCATTTTAACCAAGATATTTTGTCAACAAGAGATAATGGGGGGGGCAGCTGGGTAGTTCAGTGGATTGAGAGCCAGGCTTATAGACGGGAGGTCCTAGGTTCAAATCTGGCCTCAGACACTTCCCACCTGTGTGACCCTGGGCAAGTCACTTAACGCCCCATTGCCTAGCCCTTACCACTCTTCTGCCTTGGAACCAATACACAATATTGATTTCAAGATGGAAGGTAAGGGTATTACAAAAAACAAACAAGAAATAGTGGTAAAGAAAACTATGTAGAGTAAACTTGTGTCTTTTCCTCTAGTCAAAACCCTCTTGAATTATTGTCTTATGACTTCATCTTTATATTTGGATGCCATGTCATAATATTGAAATAAATTCAGAATGCCTAAAACTTAAAACCATTTTAGCCACAATCCCCACCAAAACTGGCATCCTATCCTAAAATTTTAACTAGTCTTTATAATATCAATAGTTTTCCTTGTTATCCAGCCTTAATTAAACTTCAGTCATCTTTGACTACTCCTACTTCCAAATTTCCAAACATTCATGAAGTTCAATCAATTCATGCTCTTTTCCTTTGTCCCTTTCTTTCCTTTCCTACTACCATCCCCTTAGTTTGGGTCCTTTAAAAAGTTATCATAAGTACAGGCACCACCTATCGGAATCATTATAAACTTAATGATTTCCTCACATTAAATTTTCATATGAGCATGTCTTATTTTTTCCTGTGAAGGAACCATATTATATGCTTGGCATCTTAACATTTAAAAGTAAAATTGGTTTCAGAAATCCCTTAAAATAATCCTTTAATTTTATAAATCAGATAAGATGTACACATAAAAATTTAAACAATACAAGTTTTGTGAGTCAGTCTAGATACATGCTCTTAAAGTGTTGATATGATAATAAAAATCTATAGGAAACAATTTATTAAGCTAAGACATTTTGGGGATAGATGTTATAAATATATGTAGAATATGGGGCACTGTGGTATGATACAGTGATTTAATGTGCTTTGATGTATCTCTAACTCTCTTTTTCTATACACACACACTATTGTGATGAGGTTTTGGGACTCTGAAATAGTGATGTAATAGTGAACATTTCTGTCTTTGACATTTATTCTAGAAATGAAGATGAGATCCTGATTCTAGCAATCCCCTAAATATAGACTTATGCTTTGAATAAGAGCTGTCGCATGCTTCAGATGCTTGCATTGGAGCATAAAACACAGTAGAGAACTTGATGGTACTTTGTCAATGAACAGAATCTTAGACAAATTGATTTTATTTCATCCATAAAGAAAAATCCAATAATCAAAGATGAAAATTGAAAATTCTACAGAGTGTGTGCTTTACTACATGTTAATTTTCAGGCCTGACCTCCATTCCAGGATCATATTCTTGACTTTCCCATATTTCATCTAAGAATGAGATTCTGAATGAATATTATTGAAAACCCAGTTCTATACGACAAGGCCTATGCCTCCAAAGAGATCAAAGAAGGATGAAAATGATCTATTGATCTATCTATATACAAAAATGTTTGTGGCAGCTCTTTATGTGGTAATAAAAATGGAAACTGAAAAAAATACCTATTAATTAAGCATTGGTTGAATATATTATGACATATGAAAGTAATGGAATACTTTTGTGCTTTGACAAATCAGAAAAAGAGAGTAGTTTAAGAGAAACCTGAGAGAACTTGTGAGAAGTGATGCAAAGTGAATTATCAAGAAAGCAATAAAAACAAACAATTTTGAAAGACTTAAGAACTTGGATAAATTAAATAACTAGTGCCAGTCCCAGAGAACCCACAATTAAATATGCTTTTGATAGGGTGGGAATGGATTGAGTGAAAATTGAAACATATATATGCATCTCTTTCTGTAGCTATTTCTCTATAAACATATTTAGAAAAACATGTATCTTTATACATACACATTATTCATAAAAAAGAAAGCTCACTAGAACGAGGGACGTAAATTCCACACTACGAATTGGAAACCTCAGAAGTCTATTACTGGTTCTCTTACTGAGAGTACCATCTGGCTCAGCATGCCCATTTGGGGAATTTTTTTATAACATGATGTGGAATTGCCTCATACAAGGAATTCATAGAGACACCTTCCAATAGCACTTCTTGCCAGATCCAATCTTGTCATGTATAAGGGTCCTAGGTTAGATCAGGGATAATGCACTGTTGCATATCACAGAAATGAAGGGAAACGTTTCTAATACCAGTGAGAATCCTAGCACAAAGACTGAGGGAAGGCTTTTGCCAACAGGTTCCGCAGAACTAGGAAACATATGCTCCCCAGTGCAGATAAATTTTAGCTTCCCAAGCCTTGATTGGGTTGCAGAGTGTATACAAAGATTAAGCATTCAAGAATTCAAGGACATGGAGTACTGGTTCTTCTCCCTTTCTGCTTCTTCACTTAGTGATCTCATCAGCCCTCATGGACTTAATTACCATGGGACAATGAAGATGATGCTTAAATCTCCATATCCTGCTCTGACCTTTCTGTTGATCTCTAATCTCACATTCCCAACTGCCCTTCAGACACTTTGAACTTTATGTCCAACTTAAAATCAACATGTCTCAAACTGAATTTATTATTTTGCCCATAAACCCTCTCCGTCTCCCCAAATGCCTCAATGTAAAGGTCAATCCAGTTCCTCAATTTCTCAACTAGAGGATCTTCCTCAGCTCCTCATTATTTCTTACCTTCCATATTCAATCTCTTAACAAAGCCTATTGATTTCACCTTAGAATTATTTCTAAGATATGACTCATTCTCTCATGACACTACCACCATTCTGAATCAGGATCTCATCACTTCAAGCCTAGACTACTAAAACAGCCTGTTGGTTGGTCTATCTGATTCAAGTCTCTCTCCATTCTAATCCATCCTCCATTTACCTACCAAAATGATTTTCCTTAAGTCTAAATCTGACTATATCACACTGTATACAAACTCACCCCCCCCCACACACACACACATAGTATATATACAGACACACACTCTTACTGAATAAACTCCCTTGGCTCTGTATCTCCTCCAAGATCAAATACAAAAATCCTCTGTTTATTGTTCAAAGTTCTTCAGAGTCTAGGAGGTGGAGTCAAGATGGCAGCTTAGAGTCAGCAACAGTATAGACCTTCGCAAACACTTCTTCACCAAATCAAAAACCCAATGCTTTGAGGGGACTGAAAACCAAATCTACCAATAGAACAGAGCTAGGGAACCCTCCTCCTGGACCCAACTTAAAATGTATGCCCCCCAAAAAGCCTGAATTCAAGAACATGCAGGTTTAAGGGGAAGGAATAAGGAAGGTTCCAGGACCCTTCTCCCACCTACAGTACTAAGCCTCCAGTGGTGGCTAGAATCTCTGGGTGGACAAAGGCACTAGTCTGGAGGGAGTACCTTGTGGGCAAAGCTGTGCCAGGCTCAGGTGGTGAAGAGGCAGCTGGAGGAGAAGCACAGAACAGGTGACATAGTTGCAGCCAAGACCATCCATATTGCCCCTCCCCCCTTTCTGCATATTTTGGCCTCAGGGCACATCCAGATTTGCAGATAAACTCCTCCACTCTGGCTCAATCTCATCAATAGGGTAGATAAGAAGCCTTCAGAGGGCAGGGAAGCTCAAGCTCCAACACCCCTAACCCACAGACTGATCTGAGAGATTTGCTGACCAAGCTCCAAGGGCAAAAGCTGTAACAAACTACAGGCAACAACCTTGACAACAGGGTGGGAATCCCAGCTCCTTTTCAGTTTCTGCTGTCATCCAGGGAAGATCTGACTAACCTGAACAATTAGCAGAACAGAGAAGAAGCCCCTTCAGGACAGAAGAGCCCAAACCCACAGATTCAGCAGATAATGAGAGGAGCAAGACTACAGGCAATTACAGGGGGGAAAGAAGAGGGAAAATATGAGTAAACAATAGAAAAAGAAAAAATTACAATTGACAGCATCTATTCAGGCAATGAACAAAGACCAGATAGAACAAAGGAGGATCAAGGAACACCAAGCAAAAACACAGAAATTCCAGCAAACTGGATACAGACTTTGGAAGAACACAAAATACAATTGAAAAAACAATTAAGAGGGGTGGAAGACAACTGGGAAATGAACTTAAAAGAAAAATAAATTATCTGGAAACAATGTAGTGTCTTGAAAACCAAAATTAATTAGCTTGAAAATGAGGCAGAGGAGATGAAAGATGAGGCAAAGAGGATGAAAGATGAGGCAAAGAAGATAAAAGATGACCTCCAAAGAAAATCAGACCAGAAGGAGAAAGATGATCAAAAAGCCAGGGATTAAATTCAGTGTTTAAAAACTAGAATCCAAAAACTGGAAGGAAACGACTTCACAAGGCAGTAGGAAACTATAAAACAAAACCAAAAGAGTGAAAAAATTGAGGAATATATGAAACACTTGATCCACAAAATGGAAGATATAGAAAACAGGTCCAGGAGAGACAACTTAAGAATTATTGGTTTACCAGAATATCATGACAAAGGAAAAAAGCATGGACATCAGTCTACAGGACATTATCCAAGGAAACTGTCCCAACATTCTAGAGCAAGAGGGAAAAGTGGATATTGAAACAATCCACAGATCACCTCCTGTACTTAATCCCCAGCTGACAACACCCAGGACTTTTATAGTCAAATTCAAGAACTACCAGACCAAGGAAAAAGTATTACAAGCTGCTAAGAAGAAGTCATTCAGATACCATGGAACCACAGTGAGGATAACACAGGATCTGGTTGCATCTACACTGAAGGACTGCAAAGCATGAAATATGATATGCCTGAAAGCAAGGGAACTAGGTCTACAATCAAGAATCAACTACCCAGAAAAACTGACTATATTCTTGCAGGGGAAAGTATGGTCATTAAATAAAATGGAAGACTTTCAATCATTTGTAAAGAAAAGACTGGACCTGAACAGAAAATTTGATGCCTAACCACAGAACTCAAGAATCACCAAAAGGTAATTAAGAAAGGGGAAAAAACAAAGAAACAAACAAAAAAGACAAAAATCCTTTTTTTAAGGGACGCAATAAGTTAAAATGATATGTATCCCTACAAGAAAAGAGGATATTGGTAACTCCTAAAAAATTGGGTAGCTAGAATAATTATACTTAGAGGGAACAGTGACAAACTGTATAGGATGGAATGCCAAGACATAAGTATGTATGTATATATGTATATGCATAAATATATATGTAAATTTACAAAATGAGGTTTAAAAAGAGGTTAATACCAAGAGAAATGGGAAAAGAAACAAATGGGGTAAATTTATATGTCATAAAGAAGCATATGGCAGGAGTGGGGGGTGACACCAATACACTGGAAGGGTAAAGAGATTGGAGATAGGAAATACATAATTCTTACATGCATTGAAGTTGACTCAAAGAGGGAAGAACAATCAAATCCATTGGGGTAGAGAATTGATTCACTCCCTATAGAATAGAAGGGTAACAAACGGACTGGTGGGAATAGAAACAATAAAAGGGAGGGAAATTATGGGGGGATTTTATTGTAGAATGTTTAAGAGGGAGAAACAGAAAGTAAACATAAATATTTTGAGTTTAATAATGGGAAATGCGATAGGAATGAGGATAACAAGGAAAAGGGAAATTTCTAAATCTTATCCCCAAAACTAATCCCCTAATAACTATCCTATTGGCTAACTTCCTAAGCTAAATAAGTTAAGTCCCACATAAATAATATGTCACAAAGTTGAGTCCAAGATGGGCCAAGGTCCAAGAGAAAAGGTAACAACAACTCCCAACCAAGTAGATGAATCTTCCTTATATTCTCCAGTCCAAATGACCTGCAGTCTGGTTGAAGTAGTCTCTCCACAGCTGATGTCTTCCAGGGCCAGTTGTATCTTTGTATACTTGAAACTGCAGCTACCAGCCAAATTTCCTGCTCCTACTTCTGCTCCAGAAAGAATGACTGGAACAAAAACCTCCCCCAAGCTCCTTGACCCAGGGTCCCATGTGATTCTGTGTCACATGTCTCTGTCAATAAAAATGCAGCCTTTTCTCTTCCTTAATACAGGGGTAGGTTTAAAAGGCCATAAAGAAAATAATAGGGGAATAATAAAGGAGGCAGGGTAGAAAGTGAAGTAAAATAAGGGTGGGAATTAGGGGGACTGACTAAAAACAAAACACTAGTGTAGAAGGAAATAGTGAAAGAAGAAAGGGCAGGACTAGGAGTAGAAATCAAAATGTTGAAAAATACACAGCTCTTAATCATGACTCTGAATGTGATTGGATTGAACTCACCCATAAAATGCAAGCAAATAGCAGAGTGGATTAGAATCCAAAACCCTATTATATGTTGTCTACAAGAAACACATATGAAGAAGGTAGACACTCATAGCGGAAGGAGCAAAATCTATTGAGCATCAACTGAAAAAAAGAAGGCAGGAGTTGCAATCATGATATCTGACAAAGCCAAAATAAATAAGACTAGAAGCTTGTAATTTGAAAAAACAGACAAAATAGAAAGTCTGTTTTGTCAATCTAATTTAAAAAAGGAAAGAAGAAAACTAAATTAACAGTATCCAAGATGAAAAGGGACACCTCACCTCTAATGAAGAGGAAATAAAGGCAATCATTAAAAACTATTATGCCCAATTATATGACAATAAATATGGCAATCTCGGTGATATTGATGAATATTTACAAAAATATAAATTGCCTAGATTAACAGAAGAATAAATACAATACCTAAATAACCCCATGTCAGAAAAAGGAATTGACCAAGCCATCAAAGAACTCCCTAAGAAAAAATCCCCAGGACCAGATGAATTCACAAATGAATTCTGTCAAACATTCAAAGAACAATGGAAAGGGTAGGGGGAGAGGAGGGAAAGAATATGATTCTTGTAACCAAGGGAAAGTATTCTAAATTGACTAATTAAATAAAAAATCCAAAAAAAACGGTTCCTCATCAACTAGCCCTTTCCTTCCTTAATCCACATTTCCTTTGATCCTATGACACTGACCTCCTTTCTGTTCCCCAAAGCCAACACTATCTCTCATCTCTGGGCATTTTCTTTGGCCATTTCTCATGGCTAGAATGTGCTTCCCTCTAAGACAAATCCCAACTAAAATCTCATCATCTACATGAAGCTTTCCTTATACTTTCTTAATTCTAGTGTGTTAATTTTAGGGTTGAGCCTGAATATATATTTTTAGTTAGTCACCAGGGATTTAAATTCTAAATCCCAATGACATACTCAAGTCAGAATGGAATTTTATGGTGGTTTATTTACAATAGAAAGAAGAAATTAAGAATGAGGGAGAGAGAGAGAAAGGGAAGAAGATCTGCTCCAACCTAGTCTGAGTCAGAGATAGTTTGGAGACCTCAGCCAAGGGGCCTTCCCAGAAGATTAACCAGGACCCATGCCTTATAAAGTCCATTGGGCAGAAGTGCAAATTGCTGTGGGTTGAGAATGATAACTCAACACTTTGGGATAGCATTTCCTCCAAAGCCCCTTGACATTGAGATTTCCTATACACTACATCTGAACTCCCCTGAGCAATAGAGTAAAATTAGAAAAATTCTGTGCTCACTATCATGTTTGATATGAAGTCATCTAAATTTTGAAACCCACCACTCTAAGACAAAGTCTTGCAAAGGGTGTCTCCCTGCTGTTTAAATTTCGTTAGCTAAATTGGGAGGGATAGTATGTATTATATACCTTTAGTGTTCTTTGGCTTTTCTTTAGTGTTCTATACTTTTTGATTTGAAGTAATGTTCTTGTGTTTTCAAGAGAAGTTTTGCAGTAATGAAGTTCAGTTATGTCAAAGTTTTCCTTATCCTTGGTCTGTAAATATCCTTTACAAGAAATGTATTTGTCATATCCATCTCTTCCCATGTAATAAAAAGGCAAATTTTAAATTTCCATGTTTCATCTGTTTAGATATATAGCTTATACTTTCATATGCCAAAACACACACATATTTTCATAAGGTACAGTAATATTTCATTTATATAAAAGCAGAATACTGAGAAATATCATATTCCTCATTTAAATGAAGCTTAATGGGTAATCTTTTTTTAAACCCTCACCTTCCATCTTGGAAACAATACTGTGTATTGGTTCCAAGGCAGAAAAGTAGTAAGGACTAGGCAATGGGGGTTAAGTGACTTGCCCAGGGTCACACAACTGGGAAGTATCTGAGGTCAGATTTGAACCCAGGACCTCCCATCTCTAGGCCTGGCTCTCAATCCACTGAGCTACCCAGCTGCCCCCTAAATGGGAAACCTTTAAATGAATGGTTGATAAAAAATGGGACACATACTTATATCTTCTCTTTTTATCTCTGTCTTAACTTGTTTCTTTTATTCTCCTTCTGATACTTCAAAAATGCCAATCATAATATCAATAAACCCATTTTTCTGTTAAGAAATTCTCAAGTTGTGGTCTGTGTGTGTGTGTGTGTGTGTGTGTGTGTGTGTGTGTGTGTGTGTAATTGATTAGTTAGGTTACAAACAATAACATTTCTTAGACTATGTTCTTTTATATTCCTGTTCGTGTATGGGCATGTGTGTGTGCACTTTAAAGACTGACACCTGGAAGGAAACAAATATTGGAAGGAAACCCTACACATATTGAGTTTGACTGAAATTAACTAGGGGTCAGGGATGATTTGAATGGTGACTCACTTGGGTAATGGAGGGTAGTTTGGGGATGGGATTAGATGGTGCAGATGGGGGCAGTGTCAGAAGATGTAACTGATTTGGAGAAGGCACTGTCAGTAGGTTAGCTGTGGCTTGACAGGTTAACAGACCCCTCTAGTGTAAACCTCAAAATTTCTTAGACTTATAAATGTTGGAAATTTCACCATTGGGAAATTTCATACTTGGAAAATTTCTTACTGATAGTCTATTGGAATGTGAACCCCATTGGCATGGGAGGTTCCTTCTCCTCCCTTCTTAAGATTTCTTTAGGACAGAAAACTTTTGCTGAACAATGGAAAGGGCTTTGACCTATGCTTAAGCACAGAACAGGAATTTCTTTGAGTCATGATTGATTTTAGAATTGATACAATGGAGATACTTGGAATGACAGAACCAGGTCTTGGAAATTACAATCTCCACCCTACTCAGTCCTAACAGGATTTAGGAAGGGCTGCAGCATAGATCAAAATTTAATTATTCTAATCTCTACCCTACTCAGGGTAACAGGATTTAGGAAGGGCTGTAGCAAAAGATCAAGATTTAATTATTTGAGAATATGACCTTCAACAGACATGTGCAAAGCCACAGATTTCTGGGCAGTCCTGGGTTAAGCTAGAGCCACCATTGGCACAGGGAAAATGATGGACAGTGATTGGTAGATGTGAGAACTGAGGGGAGGGAACTTGGATGGTTTCCTTAAAGATAGAGGGGTCTGAGGACTGAGGGTGGTTGAGTTGGAGAGTTTTGGCTCTGAGTGTTTGGAGAGGTGCTCTGAGAAGCTTGCTCTGAAGGAAGCTGGAGGTGGAGGCCCCTGAAACTGTTTCTCCATTTTGGTCACGTGAGTAATAGGGACTGATCTCCTTTCTTTGCCCCAGCTATCTAAGGGCTTGGGCCTTTTGGCCCAGCCTAAACAGAAGGGGTATTTAAGCGCTATTCCCTTCTCTCTCTCTCTCCCTCTCTCTCTCTCTCTCTCTCTCTCTCTCTCTCTCTCTCTCTCTCTCTCTTTCTCTCTCTCTCTCTCTCTCTCTCTCTCTCTCTCTCTCTCTCTCTCTCTCTCTCTCTAATACTTTTCTTCCTCCTGTTTGTAATTAAACTCTATAAAAGGTTGACGTCTGACTTGAGTTTTCATTTAGGAATTACATAGCTGAATTCCTTGGCGACCTTAAATTAATATATATCAATCTTTTAAAGTGATTTCCTTGTCACACTAGGCAGAGCCTGTCCTGAGGGAACAAACACAGACCACTCTGTAAGAGGGATGGATGTTGGATTTATTTTGGCAAAGAAAGTGAAAGGGGAATTTGGATAACCCTAAACTTAGAACAACTACCTAAACCTCCCCCAGATCCAAATGTCTCCACATCAAAAGTCTTCACAGATTTGAGCTAACCCAATCCTTGCCTATCTGTCTAAAGACCCAGTGCCTGATGGAGATAAACCCACACTAACCCAACCCCAGCCTTTTGATGCTAATAGAGGCAGTGGGCTTTGGCAGTTTGGCAGGACAGGTCTCAGGAAGAGGTCCTGGATCCAGAAGAACCCAGAGCTCATCTTACAGACAAGTGGCCCACATGGGAAGCTCAGTAGATGACAACAAGCCAACAGGTAAGCAGGTAGGATGGGAAAGACAAGTTACAAACAGCCACCAAGGGAAAGCAGCCAGTCCCTCCATGTAAAACCAGAGAAAGACCCCAGCTCCAACCTCAGTTAACTGTCTCACTTTTCTCCCCACATTCTAGAATCTTTTCCCTACACCTGCAGCTCCCTGCAGATTCACCTCATAGGCTCAAATCCTTCTTCCTTACAACACTTATTGCTCTTCCTCTACTCTTTGTGATACCACTTTAAACCCAAGCTACTGGAGCTTGGTTTGGTTTAGCTAGGATATGGATGGGGACAGTCTGATTGGGAGTGGGTGAGGGACCCCAAATTGCTTATCTATTTCCATTGGAGAAGCTTTAGCATCCTTTCTTAGACTGAATCACAGTAGTGTGATAATCTGGGTTAAATCCAAGTCCCCACTCCCTCAAAAAAAAATGAGAATTGACGTAACACACAATTCGGCACATTCCTGACTCTTCAGATATACAGAGGCAGAAAAGTTTGATTTGTCATTCCAAATAAACAGTAAAATTAGTGGCAGTTTTATTTTTAGAGGGGAAAACAACCATAATCTTTACTGTCAGAAAGATATCTTTATGTTCCTGAAAAAAGAAAAAAGTTTTGTAGTATTTCTAGCACCAGGGCTCCTGTGACAGGCAGAGAAAATTCAAATGCCATGACATCTAAATATGATCCTTGGCATGTTGACTGTAGATTATAATTATGCTAGTTTTGTACATGTCACATAAGCCCAGTGTGATGGTATTATAGATTGAAATTTTTTCAAATGTAAGAAGCTTGAAAGGCTGTGAAAAGTCAAAAATATCAAGCTGATGGTGGAGAAGGAGGGGGGTGGAGAAGCTGTCCATATGAAGACATACTCTAAGTTTGTGAAAAAGAAAACTAAAAATGAAATCACCAGTTTTTACTTCTTTGTTCTTTTTTTCTTCCAGAAAACATCTGACCTCAAAGGAAATTCAGAACTTTACATTTTAGCATTCAGTGTGAGAGAGAAGTGACTGCAATATATTGAATGTTGGGGGTCAGTTGGAGACAGAGAGGTCAGTACTCAGGTCTTTGTGTGCTTTGAGCTATATTAGTTTAAAACTGCATTAAAACTTGGGGATACCTGATTGACTAAAGAAGTCAGAGATGTGCTTTTCCATGCTAGCAAAAGATTAGAAAGTGACTGTTTCTTGAGTTGGCAAAAGTAAAACCAACTGTGGCATATAAATGGAATGTAATATTAGTTGTTAATTAATTACTTAATATTACATGTTGGCAACAAAGATTTTAGGAAACACGGGGAAATTTCTACTAACTGATATAGAATAAAATACATTTTATTCTATATAAATATATATATTTTCTATAATATATATTCTATATAAATATATATATTCTATATAAATATAGAACTAGAAAAACCATATGTGCAATGACTATAATATTGTTAATAAAAAGAAAGCTCAACTCTGAGTAAATATAACAAATATTAGTAACAGGTAATGAAAAATATCTTGTCAGGCGATCAGGTAAACATGGAGCCTGAAAATTGCATTTATCACTGGACATCATCACTCAATTGTTTTTCTTGATAATTTTCCTTGATACAAGGGTTAGTTCAATTATGAGATAATGGAGAAGTTTTGAAATGTATAGCCAAAAAGGACTGTGAGATTAAAAACCAAAAAACCAAACAAACATTTTTTCCAGATTAATTTAAAGAAATTGAGAGTCAAGAAATTACATAAATTTCGTGATTCTGTATTATGCCAAACTAATGATAGAGAACAAGATACTTATGCCAAATTCTTTATTATTCTTTTCTTTCTATCTTGTCTCTTCTATTTTCCTATCTCAGTAAGTAGAGATGGAGACTAGATGAAGACATACTTTGCAGAACTAGATCCTCTCTGTGATTAGGCTAATAACCCATTTAATTATATGATATTAAGGATTATCAAAAGTCTTTGAAAAGTAACCCCACCCAGGGCAGTAAACTATATTAATGGTCACTTTTATTTATATAACAGTTTGACGTTTTGAAAATGCTTTGAATCCATTACTTTTTCTGAGGCTGAAGGGAGAATGAAGCCAGATCTAACCAGCTTATGAAAGTCTATTGTTAAATTTAAGTGTGAACATTTGCAACTTAGAAATCAGCATTGGGCAGGTAGGTGGCTCAATGGATTGAAAGCCAAGCCTAGAGAGAAGATTTGGGGTTCAAAACTCACTCCATACATTTCCTAGTAATGTTACTCTGGACAAGACACTTAACCCCCATTGCCTAGCCTTTACCACTCTTCTGTCTTGGAACCAATAGACAGTATTGACTCCAAGATGGGAGATAAGAGTTTTAATTAAAAAAAAATGAAATCAGCAATTACTACAAACCAAGGATTAATTTAGTTTTATCAAATTTATAGGCCTGAGAAAATGTTAATAATGCATGTTAAATAGTTACAAGCATATTCTTTCATTGCTCTATGAACATTATTTGAAAGACTGATTACTCTATGCTAAAAATAAAAACAAAATTAATACTAATCATGGCCATTTCTGTTGCACTTTAAATTTTCTGAAGTTCTTTACAATCATTATTTCATTTGAGTCTCACAATCTTGCTGGAAGACCAGTACTAATCAATAAGCATTTATTGAAAGCTTTCCAGGTACCAGGTATTGTGTTGAGTATTATAGGCTTTATTTTCCTCATCTTCAAGGTGAGGAAACCAAGGCTAACAGGGACTGACTAATTTGCTCAGATATTCATATAATTAGTGAATCAAGTGGAGGGTTTGACTTTTGATCTTTTTTGGCTTCAGTTCTACCTAGTATCCACTACATGCTTGCCACTATAATTTGGAGATGATTTATTGAAAAGATTAAGCTGTCATTCCTATTTGTCATGAGGAAATAGCAAGCCTATAATGTAATCAAAGGAAATAAGTTTAGAATTTGTTTGCTAGAATTTAACTAAAAAAAAAAAAAGACTATGATTGACATAATGTTGTGCCTGGATTCTATTTACAGTTCTGACACTAAGTAGCTTTTCTCTGGTTCTCAGTTTTCTTATATGCTAATTGTTCTAGATCAAGTTAGATGAATGATTTCTAAAATCTTTTTCAACTTGCCCATTTTGTGTTTCTCTCATGGAATTCAAGAAGACAATATGGTCTTGCAATCTCTTCTATTAAAAAGTAGAGACGAAAGTTTAAAGAAGCATAGTGGCTTTGGTTTTCATGGAATCTAGAATAAGAAATGATCTTTAAAAATATATACTACTTTTCAATGAGCAAAAAGTCATTTTCTCTCCCAACTTAGCTTACCTTGAAAAGCACAAGGATAAAATTAAAGAAAATCTTCCTAACAAATAAGTAAAACAAAATTCCACATTGATAATTACCAAAAATTGTCTTATTCTCCTAATTACTATCATCTCTTAGTCCAATTGCTACTCTGCACAAATCACAGTTGATTATTGCATTTACCAAAGTTCTTTCAAGTCTTTTAAAGTCTTTAAAAGTTGTTTCCCAATGTTGTTAATATTGTATTAAAATGTTATCCTCCTCCTTCCTGTTTTATTCTGCATCAGTTCATTATAAGACTTCCTAGTTTTCTCTGAAACCATCCTTTTTATCATTTTCTTTTAGAGCAATATTCTTCCTTCATATTGATATGTTACAGTTTTTTCAGCTACTCCCATTTAATGTTCATCTCCTTGGTTTCAAGTTCCTTGTCACCACAAAAAAGAGATGGTGTATTAATATCTTTGAGTGGATTGAAACCAATGCTTTTCTGAACCCCCCAAACTGATGGATAAGTAAACTGTACAGTTATTCCACTATTTGAAGCAACCCTATGAATTATTACCTGAAATTTCTCTGCTAGACACATCCATCTTAACTGTATTAGAGTTTTTAGAGGTTTAAACCTGTTTAAAACTGCGTACATCTGACATAAACATTATTACCATGACATAGATTTTTGAGACGTGGCATCTTAAGATAATCTTTATATTTTACACATAGCTGATTTCTTCTAGACTACACATACAATAGTATTATCTTTGTTTCATAGAGGTCAAAGAGACAGATTATGACTATGATTTTTATAAGAAAAGCAGCCCATTTTTGAGAGAGCCATGATTTCCTACCAAATGTTCTATTAACTATGTGGTAAAAGGTTTCTTTCTTTTTTTTTAATCCTTATCTTTCATCCTAGAATCAATATCTATTGGTTCCAAGCCAGAAGAATGATAGGGGTTATGCAATGGGGTTTAAGTGACTTGCCTGAGGTTCTACAGCTAGGAAGTATCTGAGGCAGGATTTAAACCCAGGACCTCCTGTCTCTAGCACTGGATCTCAATCCAATGAGCAACCTAGCTATCCCCATAAAATGCATTTCTAAATGAACCCTGTCTAACACAGTCAACTCGATTACTGTATTGTGAATTGAGAATAGAACAATAGAAAAATGATCATTAATGTTTTGAGTAGAAAAAGTAATCTTGCTCATATAAAACCTTCCCATTTTTTCTTACAAATACTTAAGAGAGCTTTTAAAAGGACATGAGAAATGGGGCTGCATATTAAAATGAGCATTGAATCTGAAGCTAGAGAGATGCTATGTTAGAATGATTTGGAGTCAGAAGATGTAGTTCCAAATCTCACCTTGATTGTTAATACTGGTATTATCTGGGGCAAGTCATTTAGTCTTTCTGGGCTGGCTTCTTCAACTATAAAATTGAGAGGTAGACCATAGACTCTAAATTTCACTTCTGTAAATCTATGTGATCTGAGTAGATATTGCTCTTCTATTATTTATTACTTGTGTGTTCTTTGGCAAGTCACCTGATCTGCCTGGATTTCTTCCTCTTTACATGGAGAGGTTTTACTAGATAATTTAAAACTATCTCTAAGATTACTTCTAGCTCTAATTCCTATGGATGAATGAATGAATACAAAACCATTATATTAAGTGTTTACTGTGTTATGAGGATAAGAGCAAAAAAGTGAAGATAGTCCTTGCCTTCAAAAAGATCAGTTTTAATAGGGAGAAACAGTACATGAGGAAGAGTATTTTGGTTTGGAAAGTAATAAAAATAGTGAATGGAATGATGGTGCAACAGATTGGTATACTCTTTGTAAAACAAACAAACAAAAAATTGATCCCCTATTGATATGATAATGTGGAAGAGAGTGAGACTGAGGACTGGAAGAAGAGGAAAATAATTATTTAACTTATTGATTGTAAATGAGTATACTAATTTTCTTGGTGATTTTCCTTTATACTCTTTGAGGGGCAGGGTGTCTGGATTAGGAATTTTAATGGCAAACTTTGTTGAAATCTCTGAATTCTGGCCTTGACCAAGGGAGTTTTTTGGGGTGGGGGCAGAGGGGGAAGAAGGAATGGTTGGGCCTCCCTAGAACTGGGAAGTGGTGACGGACTGGAATTTTGAATGTTCTAGCTCCCCAAATCATGGAGCATTAAGTCAGTGATAACCTGGATTCATGTTTCTTCTTTGTGCTGTCATTGATGTAGTTGTACACATCATTCAGTGCTTTATTTCATCTATTTAGGTAAAAAACAAATTGGGCAATACAGTCTCCCTTTCCTTATCTTCATAGGGATGCTTAATTTGAGATATATGTCCTACATTTAAAATAAAGAGATAATTGTATTTTGATTTAATTCATTTCCTTTGTAATGTTACATACTTAATTACTTTAAGAACATCGTTTTGAGAAGAGGCTCATAGTCTTGTCAGACTGAAAAAGGAGTCCATGACAAAAAAGCCCTTGCTCTAGAAGTGTTGAGGAAAGTAAAGAAAAAAATCCATTTCTTTGTGGGAAATGTGACATATATCCACGGAGGAATTATTTTTCTATCATCTATTATTGCCACACAACATTGATGGAATGCCAGAACTATGCTAGAATTGAGCTGAACTGTGCGACAGAGAAGGTCACTTGACACTTTAGAATCTGAAAAAAATGAACAATAATGGATTGCATCTGAGTGCTTTGGTTAGGTTGTGACTTTGGACATTTACAGAAGAAACTGTGTTTAGAAAGCTGGCATTCTTCAAATGTTTTTTATTTCATTCCACTTTTTCCCCCTATTATTTAATGTTCATGTAACTAACATCTTTTGACAGTTCCAGCTGATTCTTTCCATTCATTTCTTAGAACTTCAGCTCAGTTTTTCCTTTGAATTGGTTCTGAATTGGTATTTTCTTTAGGGTTGGAAGTATGTGTTCATCTTGAGTCTTAATAAGTGGTTAGAGTTTTCCAGAACAATACCTCAGCATCTGCCACTAAGAAGTTGTGTTTTCTTTTCAGTATGGTAATAATCTAAAGAACAACTCATAATGACATCATTGGGCTATAAATGAGTTTTCAGGGAATGTGGTAGAGGAAGTATCAAAAATAGAGAGGCAAAAAGGACAGCTAGGTAGCTCAGTGGATAGAGGGTTATGCTTGGAGACAGCAGGTTCTGTGTTCGAACTTGTCCCCAAATTCTTCCTAGCTATGTGACCCTGGGAAAGTCACTTAACCCTCATTGCCTACCCCTTATTGTTCTTCTGCCTTGAAACTGATACTTAGTATAGGTTCTAAACCAGAAGATAAGAGTTTAAAAAATAAATAGAATAAAGATGCAAGGATGTTCAATTCTTATTTATGGAAATCTTGCTTTTGGCAAGTCCAGAGATGCTCACTGATGTGTTTTTGGTGGTCTGTATAACATGGTCTCATTCTTAACTATGACATAATTGAATAGAACTCACTAATTAAAGTGATACTATTCAACAGTAAATAGACACAGGCTTACTTCTAACTTTAGTTACTTTAGTTTTTATACAAGATCAACCAAAGTTGGACATCTGAATCTTGGACATCTGAGACAAATGTAAAACTAGCAGATGAGGAGTGACCTTTTCTGAAGCACAGCAAATTGTCCCTCAAGCCTGATAACTGACCTAATGCAAACTACTATGATTATGTGTTTCCTATATATACTTCTGAAACTGTTCCTTTTTAGAACACTATGTATCTCTACTCTTTATGTGAAAATTGCTTCTCCCTGCCTAGACTTTAAATTTAATGTATTGAGTAAACATTTCTACTGACCTGATTTCTAAATTCAGTAAAGTTGGTTATCTTGCCACCACATGCTGAACTAATAATTGTCTACACATACAAGTATGTCCTACTTTATGCAATGGAAATGTTCCCCCAAAATTGTAGGTAGGGTTACATTTTTAAATAATTAAGTGATATTTTAAATGATTCGCAGAAACTTTGTATTTTAAAATATCCTATTATGACTCGATGGTGCCATAGTATGTGCTTAATAATAAATATTTGTTGAACTGATTTATCACTGCTTTTCTTTCAATCATCCAGGCTTAAAACTTAATCCTTCTTCTTTAATCATCTGATTCAACTAGTCCTTATACATGGTCCATTTTGCCTCTAAAATGTATTTTGTTTCTGTCTCTATTTATTTCTGCCACCACCAGCTTAAACTACATTTCATTACTTCATGTATAAATTATGTGACTGTCCACTTGGTTTCATTGACTCTGAATATTTCACCCTTCAATTTTATTTTGAATCCCTTCACCTAGACTCATATTCCTTAAGCTTTAATTCCACCATTTCAGTCCATCATTTCATTCACATTTGATCACTATGATGAACTATCAGTTATCTCAAGTCTGAAATCTTCTGCCTGACTTTCAAGGTTTCCATAATCTGATTTCACTTGATGCATTCGATTCCCCATATTTGTAAGTATTTTATATTACTTTCCAACACAAATTCTTTTCTTAAAGATGAGCTGCCTCCCTAGTGCTCATTGAATTCAATCCAATTTAGAACAACTCAGCAGATTTCAAGTAAGAGCCTATTATGGTGCAAGACATTTTGATAGATAATCTTTACATAAAGATTAAAAAAAATTCCAGTCTTAATAATCTTACCATTTATATGAGGACACAATTAAATAAAAGCCATGTAATCTGAGTACTAACAACTATGGAGAATCAGAGAATGCTTCAAAAGAAGAGATGGCATTTGATCTGGGATTTGTGAGAAGATAGAGATTCTCAAGGGCAGCTAAGTGGTAAAGTGGAGAGAGTACTGTGCCTGGAATCAGAAAGACTCATCTTTGTGAGTTTATATATGACCCCAGACACTTATTAGCTGTGTGATCCTCGGCAAGTCACCTAACCCTATTTGCCTCAACTTCCTCATTTGTAAATGAGCTGGAGAAGAAAATGTCAAACCACTCCAGTGTCTTTGCCAAGAAAACTCCAAATTTTGTCATGAAGAGTTCGGCATAGCTGAACAGAAAGGATTCTGAAAGGAAAGTGAAAGGTAGGAGGGCATTTCCTGCATAAGTAACAGCTTCTAATAATGCACAGACGAAGGTAGTAAAATGTCAAATTCATTAAACAGCTATTATTCTAGTCTGAGTGAGATGTGAAGTATATTTTTAAAACTGTAAAAAATATGAAATGATTCCCATTTGCTCAAGATATTTGTCCTACCTAAAAAATATGCTCCCTTTCCTTATACCTATGTAAATCCTCCATGGAATAACTCAAATTTACTTATCTCAAATGAAGTATTCTTTGAAAATTTTGAAAAAAAAGCACTTTTCCTTTATTTGAATGTTAATATTAGTTATGGTCTAGTATTATAACTTGGTAGTTTGTTTTACTTCATCATGTATTATTTTCTAATTTTTTAATATCATTTTGTTTGATTTCTTCATCTAGGATGTGATGAATTAGTTTCCTTTTAAACTATAGTTTCAGAGTGTTTATGTATTAGAAGTGAAATGTTGGAATTTTGTGGAAAATTTAAAAGTTTCTGGGGGAAAAAGGATTAAAAAATGCTTACTGGTTAAATCTGTGAATTGGAAGAGTCGGTCAACTATAATGTAGCAATGAGTTCCAAGGTCATGAAGGGAGATGCTGTCCTATAACAGTTTAAGGTTTTAAAGAAGCCTGGCGTCTAAATAGGATTGAATTTTGATAAAAGGTGTATTCATCAAATAGTATAGAGTATGAATTGTTATCCTTTTGAGCCCTAGTGTAATATTCAAAGACAAACTCTCAGTTCCTAAAAACTAGCTTCTGCTATAATTCCTGCCATTTTTTTCTATAAGTCAATAACTTCCATCTGAGTAGCAGTAGATATTACATAATAGATAGGAAATAAATATTTTATGTTTGAACACACTGTGTTAGCCATAATTAAATATAATGAAAAAAAAGCACATCCTATGGAGTACGTATAGAGATAAACTGAACTTCCACTGGCCACTTTTGAAGATGTGTACACTCAATATTGAAGGATTTTGGGAAGATGAAGCAATCTATTGATGCTCAAGGGAGTAGGAACTGTGTTAGAGAATGGATTGCATACTTTTACTACTCTCTCTGAAAATTCCCAATGAGCATAGAATAAGGAGTACACTCTTCCTAGATAAACAGCATTGAGGATTTTCTTTACTTGATGTGGAGAAGATATGGTAGGTAAATAAATCTGAGTTTGGATTTGAAGAGCTTGACTATCTTGTGTTTCTCTCCCTGAGCATAGGTGAATAAAGAGTAATCCTGAGATGTAAGTTTCTAGCCTCAGAGGTAAGTTCTTGAGTTTGAGTGTTTAGGAGCATCTAATTCTTTCAGTTATATATCCAAGGCAGCAAAAATTGCTTTCTGATAATTTCTTGTAATATGATGTCTAGCCTTTTTTTTCATCATGACTTTTAGTACAATAATTCTTAAATTGTCTCTCCTTGATCTATTTTCTAGGTTAGTAGTTTTTTCAATTAGATATTTCATATTTTCTTCTATTTTTTCTTCTTTTGATTTTGTTTTATTATTTCTTGATGTCTTTGGTAGTCATTAGTTTCTATTTGCTCAGTCCTAATATTTAAAGAATGAATTTATTCCCTGATATTTTGATCCTCCCTTTCCATTTGGTCCATTCTACTTTTCATTGAACTCTTTTCTTCATTGGATTTTTTTTGACATTTTTCCAGTTGACAAATTTTGCTTTTTAAGCTGCTATTTCCTTTTTGTATTACTTTCATTTCTTTTCCTCATTTCCTTCAACTTTTCATTTGATTTTTGAATTCTTTTTTGAGTTCTTCCAGTGCCAGAGACAATTCCCATTTTTCTTTGAAGTTTTGCATGTAGTTGCTTGGATTTCACCATCCCCTATTGACTCTATGCTCTTTGTCTCCATAGACATTTTCTATGTTTAGGTGTTTCTTTTGCTGTTTCTTCATTTTCTAGCTTTTTTTGCCTGTGACCTGAGAGTTCTGAAAGCTGATGATTCTGTTTCCTCTGCTGCTGGCTTGTAGGACTCAGCACTCTGAGCTATTTTGCTCTGGCTCTCGGGCTTCACCAACCCCTACTGACTGCCAGGCCTCATTGCAGGTTGGTGCCAGAGTTTGGGACTTCAAGGGGTGAGAAGGAGGCGTGGGGTATTCTGTTGTTGGTGTAGGCAGGGTCCTGGGATCCTGAAGTTGGACCATGCCCAGTATTAGAAATTGGTGCAGTTGGTGGAGGGAGATTGGTCCACACTCCTTTGTGTGCAATTTTGCTTCTGGTTTTCCTTTATCCCAAGAAAATCTGATGAAAATTAATTCTCTCTATCTACCTTTCAAGTTGTTTTCAGTGGGAAAGCCCCCTCACTTTCTTGCTATTGGTTTTTGACTCCTGTTGTTTTGAGGAATTTTTTAAAGATTGGTTTGGAAGGATTGTCAGAGTGGTTTCAACTTTTATTGTTACTAAGCTGCCATTTTGGCTCCGTCCTCTACAGAAATTGTTTCTGAAAGTAAATCTTTCCTGGAGAACATGACTACCAATAAGATGATGAGAATGTCATAGTCTGGATTTGATTAAAAACATGAACATTTAGAGGTTTGTTCAGGCAGAGATACGGTAAGGATGAAATAGCTATTCTGTAGTTCTGTGAAATGTTTTATTCTCTAATGTTTTAAGTAGTGACATTTCATAAAAGTATAATAGGGGCTATAAGGTTACTATTGTATCATTTTACCAATCTGATGAATTTCTTGTGTTTATAGCATTCTTATTATGTATGGAGAAATAAATAACTATCCTGAACCAACTTACATTGTTTATTGAGTACCTTTCTGCTCCATGTTAGGGAGATGTTTGGGGGAATTTGAACTAAACTTAAGTTTTAAGTGATCAACTGCCACCATCACAGCAATATAAAATAGCATTTTTATGTTTTAAAGTTTGTCATGCACTTTACATTTGTTATCCCATTTGATTCCAGTGCTCTAGGATGAGAATATAAGGAGCTAAACAATGAAAAATGAAACCTAGTCTGTCTTTTTAGAGTCTATATTTTCTGAGAATGGAAACCAATTTGCATGAGCACTGAGTTCACACCTTCCTTCAGAGAGGAAAGGTTGTCCTCAGATCTACTGGGTCAGAGCCAGTCTCCTGTTACACTTCCTACTGCTATTGCACATCAAAAATGAAGATGAACTATAAACTGGCATATTATTGATACTTTTTTCCTTTTAAAAAATTGTGGCTCAGTGTTTAGGCATTAGAGAAATCTTGACCACATTTACCTATGATTTAAACTCCCCTTTCTATTCTCTATCCCTTTCTATTCTGTTAGAAACTTTTCAAAAAAGTTTTCTCCATAAAATGTGTTTCTGTACTTCAATGACTACATTAGCACAACTGTAACTGCAAGATTGTAAATGGAACGTTGACTTTGGCAGTGAACAGTATTCAGTAAATAACTCCTGCTTATTTGGTCCCTAATGGTTTTGGCTGCTTATCACACTTCATTCTCCATCTCACTCTCTCTCTAACCATTCTCAGGTGCTGATTGCACCACTATGTAATTACAACCCTTTTAGGAAGTACTAGAGTGTTTTGGTCCTTCCTTACCTCTGCCAAAGCTGGTTCCATTGCAAGGTTGGATTTTTTAAAACTCTTACCTTCTGTCTTAGAATCAAAGCAAGAATTGGTTCTATGGGAGAATAGTAGTAAGGGTCAGGCAATTGGGGCCAAGTGACTTGCCCAGGATCCACAGCTAGAAAGTGTCTGAGTTCAAATTTGAACTCAGGTGCTCTCAACTCCAGACCTGGCACTCTATCCACTTAGCCACCCAGTTGCTTGGATTTTGAAAGTAAAATAAATTGTAAATAAGTAAAATGTCTCATAACATGTCCAAAAATATCTTTCTACATATTCCTTAATATGATCATTTGTGTATATGACTCACCACTCATACTAGATTCATTTATTCTTGCAACAATCATTGAAAACTACAGTGTGCCAAACCCTATGCCAGGTTCCAGGAAAGATAAAAACAATGCCACAATGCCTATCTTCAAGGATTTTACAGTTTAACAGAAGGGATATCATATCTACAAAATATTAAATGCTAATCAAATTAATGCAACGACTATAGAGCATATTAGAATAGAATAGCATAGGAGAATTATGACTAGGAAGAAAATTATCATTTTTATGCTGAGTAGTTCAAATAAAGCTTTGTAGGTTAATAAGCTTAGAGTTAGAAGTGACTATGGAAGTCATTTAGTTCAACCCTTTCATTTTAGAAGAATCTGAGTCCCAGAGAAGTTTTAGAGACTCACTCAAGATCATAAGATATTATTGTTGCTCAATTGTCTCCATCATGTCAGACACTTCATGACCCTATTTGGTGTTTTCTTGATAAAGATACTTTTGCAGTTTGACATTGCTTTCTTTGGCTTATTTTTTAAGATGTGGAAACTGAGACAATAGAGTTAAGTAAATTGTCTTGGGTCTGTTAGATTAAAAATAGTTTTGAGTGTTAAATAGTTGTAGATAAGAGAGTAGGAGCCATAAACTGTGATAATTAAAATGTTTGGGAGCAAGGGAAATATATATATATATATATATATGTATATATATATATATATATATCAATTATGACCGCTGAAATATGTTTTCTACTGTGTCTTGGTTTTATATAAATATAAGATGGTCGCCAGGGAATATATTCCCAATTTATGAATATGCCCAAGCCAACTGGGTTTTATAGAGAAATTTAATTTATAATACACTGATTAATCAATAGAAAAAGAGAGAAAATAAGAAAGGAATAAGAATGAATAAATCAGTCAGTTGGTTTTATCACTCACCCAAGATCTCTCTAGGTAAGGCTTCTCATGCCAACCTCAGGCTCCACCTTCAAGAGAGCCTCCTTTCAAGAAATGTTTCCAGAGAATTCTCCTCCTTCAGAGCCAGCCTTCTCTCCTGGTCCTCCAACAGAGCAACCTCCTCATTCCTCCTTCAGAGCCACCTCGCTCAGAGCAAAACCTCCTCAGAGCAAAACCTCTCAGAGCAAAAAACTCCTCCTTTAGGACCTCAGACCCTGCTATCTTTAAGGAAACCATCTCTAGTTCCCTCCCCTCAGTTCTCACATCTACCAATCACTGTCCATGTCTCCCCTGTGCCAATGGTGGCTCTAGCTTAACCCAGGACCGCCCAGAGGTCTGTGGCTTTGCACATGTCTGTTGAAGGTCATATTCTCAAATAATTAAATCTTGATCCTTTGCTGCAGCCCTTCCTAAATCCTGTTACCCTGAGCAGGGTGGAGATTGGAAGTTCCAAGACCTGGTTCTGTCATTCCAAGTATCTCTATTGTATCAATTCTAAAATCAATCATGACTCAAAGAACTTCCTGTTCTATGCTTAAGCATAGGTCAAAGCCCTTTCCATTGTTTAGCAAAAGGTTTCTGTCCTAAAGTAGTCTTAAGTAGGGAGGAGAAGGATCCTCCCATGCCAAGGGGTTTCACATTCCAATAGAGTTCTTACTATTAGTAGGAAATTTTTTCCAAGTATGAAATTTCCCAATGGTGAAATTTCCAACATTCATAAGTCTAAGAAATTTTAAGGTTTACAGGTCACACAGTAAGTATTTGAGATTAGATTTGAATTCATGTCTTCCTGATTCCAAGACTGGTATTCATCCATTGAATTCATATTCCAAATATATTCCTTTTGAAAAGTTATATGTGAGCTGGGCTTTGAAGCATCCTTGAAAAAAAGACTTTAAGGGAAGGGCTATATACTCTTCATTCTTATATCCTTCCCAATACTTCCATAGCACATCACAATCCTTTTGTGAATAGTAAAGAAATGCTGGACTCAGAGTCAAGAAACCTCAGTTATATAAGTGACTACATGTATGACCTTGAGTAAGTTATTTAATCTTTAAGAGTCTTAGTTTCCCCAAGTGCAAAATTGGAGAAATATTTATTAGATGTTCTAACAGTTTTTCAATGACTCTGAAATGAATTAAAATATGTTAATATTTTTATTGCCAAGTAATCTTGGCAATTGTACTGTATTGTACTGGTATGGCCTGACCATTCCTGCTATCCATAAATATGGATTTCCTCCTTTTCTTCGCTAAATGTCTTGGTGAAGCTCTCTACAACTTGTGCCATCTAATTCTCCTAATGTCACTCTTTCCTAAATCTTCTTTAGTCTCTCTTAAGAAATTGAAATTTCACTTTCTAACATCATTATTTATCTCCTTTTAAATGATATATTTATTTAAGTATTTCCCTATTACATTTAAAGAAAATTAACATTCATCTTTTAAAATTTAGATTTCCAAATTCTCTTCCACTGTCTCCCAACCAATGAGAAGGCAAACAATATATCAATTATGAATATGAGGTCATACAATTTCATTACAAAAGAAAACAGAACAAAACAAAAACAGGGCTAATAAGAGTAGATGTGAATCTGCACTCAGAGTTTATCACTTCTCTCTTTGGTGGTAGATAACATTTTTCATCATGGGTCCTTTGTGATTGTTTTAGATCATTAGATTGATCTCATTAGCCAAGTCTTCCAGCCTTGAACATCATTACAATATTGCTGGCACAGTGTACAGTGTTCTTTAAGTTCTGCTCACTTCACTTTGAAAAGTTCATATAGATCTTCCTAGGTTTTTGCAAAAACATCCCCTTTGTCTTTTTTTATAACACAATAATATTCTGTCACAATAATATACGCACAACTTGTTCAGTCATTTCCCAATTGGTGGGCATCCCTTCCATTTCTAATTCTTTGTTGCCAAAAAAGAACTGCTGCAAATATTTTTGTATGAATACATCCTACTCCCTTTTCTTTGATCTTGTTCAATCCAGAACTATTAGTGCTATTGCTGACTCAAAGGGTATGGGCAGTTTTATATCTCTTTGATCATAGTTTGTAAGTGTTCTTTAGAATGGTTGGAATAGTTCACAATTCTACCAACAGTGCATTAGTGTATTCCATTTTTGTCATCCCTTATAGAATTTATCATTTTCTTTTTCTATCATGTGAGCCGATCTGATAGGTGTGAGATGGTACCTTAGAGTTGCTTTACTTTGCATTTCTCTCATTAATTGTGATCTAGAACATCTATATGTGATTATTGATAGTTTTGATTTCTATAAAGTACCTGTTCATATTCTTTGACCATTTGTCAACTAAGGATCATATTTTTGCAAATTTGAATCAGTTCCCTATATAAGAAATGAGATTTTTTCAGAGAAACTTACTGTAACAAAATGTTCCCACATAAATCATCAATGTTTCTGATTTATGTGGCTTCATTTTATACTCCATAATATTGCTAAAGTTATCAATTATTTTAACCACTTTTTAAGTTGATTATTTAGAGTTCTCTAACTATACCATTCTCTTATTTTCAGATTGATAGTTTTGTTTCCTCATTGACTATTTTTATTCCTTCAAATTCTTTTTCTTGTTTTATTGCTACCATTTATAATACCATATTGAATAATAGAGGTGATAAAAAGACATCCTTGCTTCAAACCTGATCTTATCCCAAAGGTTTTTAATTGATTCCCATTACAGATGTGTGCCTCTGGTTTTAGATAGCTACTTCTTATCATTTTAAGAAAGTTTCCAATGATCCCTATGTTTTCTAATACATATGTGTATTTTTAAACAGGAAAAGGTATTTTTTGTCAAAGGCTTCATCTGTTAATATAATCATATAATTTTTGTTGTTTTTGTTATTGACATATATGGTCAATTATATTGATGGTTTTTCTAGAATTGAACCAGTCCTGCATTTTTGGTATAAATCCCACCTGGACATAGTGTGTGATTTTTGTGATAAAGTGCTGTAATCCTCTTGCTACTATGTTATTTAAAATGTTTGCATCATTTTCTTTAGGGAAAATTGCTCATCAGTTTTCTTTCTCTGTTTTTCTCTCCTTGCTTTAGATCTCAAAACTATATCTATGTCATAAAGGGAGTTTTGTAGGACTCCTTCTTTATCTATTTTTTCAAATCATTTATGTACTACTGGGATTAATAGCTCCTTAAATATTTAATAAAATTTCCACTTGTAAATCCATCTGCTCCTGGGGATTTTTCCTTAGGGAGCTTAGTGATGGTCTTTATTATCTTTTTCTAGGATAGGATTATTTAAATATTGTATTACGTCCTTTACTAATCTGAGTTTGTATTTTTGTAAATATCCATTTCATATAAATTTTCAGTTTTATTGGCATTTAAATGGTTGAATAACTCCTACAAATTACATTAATTTAATCTTTTTTGTGGTTGATTCACTCTTCATTTTTGATGCTGGTTCATTTATTTAATAATTGCTAAATACAATGGCCTTTTCCTAATCCTTTTCCTTCTTGATCTTTTGATAATATTTGACAGAATTAACCTTCATTTACTCTGGGATACTATTTTCTCTCTAGGTTTTCTTGACACTGCTCTCTTTTGGTTCTCCTCCTATCTGTCTGACCACTCTTCAGTCTCCTTTCCTTGATTCATACATGTCAAGCCCACTTATCTAATCAGGTATGTGGGCTCATATCCCACTTCTGCTATTCTAACTTGATGCTATGGATTCTTTATGAGAATTTGGATAGTCTTCAAAGACCTATGGGTTATACTTTTGGATAATTATCAGTAAGCAATCTATGTATGCTTAAAGAGGTATTTTACATCTTGAATTCTTCATTTCCTCTTCTGTAAAATTAAGGTATTAGAATAGATAACCTATAATAGCATTGGCAAAGTATTGGCAGCCATGCAGAGCCAGCACTTGGGGAATTTCTCCATTCCCTGTCTTAGAGCCAGAGGACATTTTTTTGCATGCCCTGCTCATATGCCTAGTCACCCAAAGTGAGCACTTCTTCCTGTCACTCTTTGGGGTAATGGGCAACTTGAAATTGCACTCTGGGTATACAAACTTGAAAAATTTTGCCAACGCTGACCTATACAGTTATAGATGTAGAGGTGAAAGAAAACCTAGAGGTCAGTTATCTTCACCACCTCTTTTTGCAGGAGAGGAAAATGAGATCCAGAAGGTCTAATGGTATCAGGGTTTGAACCAATCCCCTGATTATTTAGCAGATTCATTGTTTTTTTCAATCATTGGAAAAATGCTTAGCCATTTTCAGTCTGGTGATTTGACAAATCTGTTGAATATTTTATATAAATAAATATTATTCAAAAGACTAACATGTATGCACCATGATTGTCTTTATACTCTTCAGACACAGAGAAATCAAATTGTAAGAATGCAGGACAATTTTTATAACTGGAAGATAATTTGTCTTAAATACAAAATTGGCAAGGTATGTCAGCAGATACTGACTTTAATGTGTAAATGTTGAAGTTTTGTTTTAGAGTAGACCTGTTTTTTAAAATTATGAGGCTTTGAAATAAAAATATTGAAAATTTATATTAAAATGAGCATAATTTTAGAAAGTCTAGGTAGTCATATATTTGTTTTAATTAATTTCTTTTAAACATACTCCTTTCTTGCAATGCATAATAAAGGAAAATTCTTTTCTTGATGTTACTTGTATTTTGACTCTTAGATTATCTAGGATTCAAAGATATATTTACCAAAAAAAGAAAAAAAAAGACAATACAGTAAAACATGACCACTACTACAACTCCTAGTTGGCTTTGAAAATCATTGTTCAGTTCTTTCAGGAAAACCAATTAGAATTGTGTTTAATTCACATTTTTTGAGGTTCTATTGGTAGCTGTTTTGACATAATTATCTTCTGAATTTGTCTCAATCATTTCCCCTGTTACCACAGTAGGTTTTTACAGTCAGGTTCTTCTTTTGTTGTTGTTGGATCATTTTTACCAGCCTATTTCTTGACTTCCAACTTTATGTTAAAATTGAGTTCTGTTCTTGGCATTTGGGTGCAAGGAAGGACACTGTCCCAAGCTTGAGGCTTTTTTTTTTAACATACTTTTTCAGAGCTAGATCTGGTGTGAGAGGTAGGGTTGGAAGTTTTCAGTGCTTCCAAGTTGGTGTCATCTGGGGAGATTTATGGTTATTACTCTCCTGGTCCTGACTCTGGGCCTTACCCAGGAAGGCCCCTGATCACTTGTAGTCTCAAATGATACTGCTTCTCAGTGTCCCTGTTTCCTTGTGACAGAAAATGCTCCTCTCTGCCCTTGAATTGCGATAAGAAAATGGTTACAGACAATGGAGTTGCCAGTGTATTGTCCTACACCCAGTGTAGGCACAGGATATCCCTATATTTTTTTTCTTACCAGTTGCCCCTTTGCAATTTTATCTCTGTCTTGAAAGTTCCTGAAGTTGCTGCTGCTGCAACACTACCAGATCCTAACCTTTTTTTTGTATCCAAATGTGTTCCATTCCAGCCTCTAGCCCATATCATAGATCTCTACATCTGTCTTCCTAAGTTGTCTTGAAATAGAAAAATGTCTCACTGGCCTTTTGTTGACTGCCATTTCAGAAATCAATTTGTGTCATTATTTTAAAGTTGTTAGAAAGGAAATTTTGGGAGAGCTCAGCTGTAGTGTTTCTTCTGCTCTGACTTCTTGGCTCATCCCCTGAAATATTCTTTCTAATAATCTATGCTACCCACAGGGAATTATTTTTCTCATGTAATATGCAAATTTCCAATAGGGTTCTACTAGGATTTTGATACTAGAAAAATGAAAGTAGAAGAGCTTCAGAATAGAGAAGCATGTGTAGCTAAGTGAAAAATCAATAAGACAAATTAAAGTCATCAAAAGAATTAGGCACATGAGTAAATACAAAGATATAAGTTTTGAGGAGATAAATGAACCCTATATTCTAGCATTTAGGTTATTTAGCATAAAACTGGGAATAACAAGGGGACATGTGGTCAATTTTTTCCATAAAAATAATAGCTTATATTTGTATTACACTTTATGCAATACCTAATTAAACAGCATGAGGCTGGATATCTACTAGGAGGAAGTACTAGTAGATATTAAGGGAGTAGTCAGGAAGAGGGGAAAATTTGGGAGGAAAGATGAGTTTTGCTTCAGAGATTTGAGTTTGGGAAGTCAAAAAGAGAATATTGTAGTTAAGAAGAGATGTGAGGCCTGAACATGTAGATTTTGGAATCATGCATAGAGTTGAAAATTGAATCCATGGGAGCTGATGTGATCATTAATCAAGAGAGTTTATATAGGGAAAAGTGACCAGGTAAGCTTCTTAGGGGACACTCAAGCTTAATGGGCATGACATTAGTGGAAAACCAACAAAAGAAATTAAGAAGTCACCAGAAAGGGAAAAGGAAGCATTTTCAGGAAAACCTGAAGAGGTGTGAGTATATAAAAGGAAAGGGTTTCAATAGTATCAAATGTTGCAAAGAGGCTTTTAATAGTGTGAAATCCTGCCAAATAAAGATGCAGATTGAGAAAAGGCAATTAGATTTGGTCACTAAGAGATCACTGGTAACACTGGGATAGTTTCAGTTAAATAATGAAATAGGAAACTAGAGTGCAGATGGATGCAGATAGAAGAGAATGAAAGGAAAGAAAGTAGAACAGATTAGCACCTACTCTGCTCTACAGAATTACTTTCTGGCTTCCATGTTTTTCCCAATTTGCTTAGGGTGACACAAGTATTGGATATGACTGAAGAACAAGATAAACTTGGGATACTATGACATTGAAAGCAGGTTTTGTACTTGGTAAGTTTTCATAAGGCATTTTGATTCTTTTTTGCCGTTTTTCTTCCATTCTATTAATTCCAACTTTTATTTGTGAATTAATACAGCATTCTATTCATAGTAAAACAAGTATCAGTAAGACAAGTGAACAATGACAAAGCGAATCAATGGGATGGTGAATATTTACAGGGAAGAGATAGTTGACTAAGGTGAAACCAGAAGGATATTTATTAGGATTACCAAATTTGGCTTAATATTTCTGAGCTTATACGATGGACATTGGGCATTTGGGGGGTTGTTATATTCTAGAACAAAGAAAAATTCACTAGTAAATGTGACTGTTTTCTGCTTTAGTGCAGTCTTTAAAGAGTTTTAAAAAATGAGACCTGTGGATTGGAAGTTGAAGATTTCACTATTTAACAACGGTGTTTACAGTCCTGGCTACTGGATTATGTCTTTCTTCCTGCAGGCTCTTGGACAGCAGGTTTCTCTCCTCAAGTGTCCAGTATAGATTCTGAAAATGTAAGTCTCTCAAGAGTAATTGAAAATTTTTGTCATATAAAAAATCAAAGGGTAGCCTACTCAACTAGTTGGACCTATTGCCCAAGAGCAGATGATGATCAAAGAGGTTAAGTACAGCCTTATTGTTGAGTTTGTGAAGGATACACATTGATATAAACTCAAGATCTATGACAGATGTAATTTTGTTCTCCATATCATCCAAGCCTCAAAAATTGATGAGGTTTTTTTTTTCTTTTCTAAGTAGACCCATGTGAATTTCATGTTCTCTCCTATTTACCAACTCTGTTTTGACTATTCAATGGCCCTGAAAATTATCTGTTATTAGGTCTCTCATAGCTTAAAGGCATTATATCTAATTAATGAAACATAAAAAGTAATACGAACTGATATTGAGTCAATATCTTAATGGTTATGAAGTATCATACATGGGTATTACTTAGGGAGGCTAAATTTCCAATTCTAAAAATCATTCCCAAAGCTTATGAAGCCTATGCATTAATTTTACTATTCATCATTTTCCTATTGTGAATAAACAGGCTTATTTGCATCTCAGGGATGCTTGCTTTTTTTTTTAAATTTGGAAATGCAACTCCAACATTTCACATGATATTCAAGATCTTTCCAAGTCACACGTTGCAGTCTATATTCTCATACATTCATTTTAAAAACAAACAAGTACAAAAAGCTGTTGAAAAACTAAAAGCACAGAAATATTCCTAGGTTATAGTAAGAAAGTTCAATAGGTTCAACAAAATGAACAGTTAGCAGGATCTTGGAATGAAGAAATAAGCAAAGCCAGGTTCTATTTCTTTTGAGGAATAAATAAAAATAATAGAACAATTAACATCTATTTTTCTTTCTATGATTAAGCCTCTTTGTGGCTGACTGTGAACATTGAAATACTTATTTTCCAGTCTAACAGTCTTCAGCTAATACAGAAAAACAAGTGCTTCCCTCAATTTTGTTTCCATCAGAGTTTGCGGGTTCATTTTTGAAATATATAATCTCTCTGTGTGTGGTGATTTTACTGTTTATCTTCCTAGTAATAAAAACTCGGAAGGAGGGAAAGTTATTTTCACTTCATTTGAATGTCCAGGTCAGAGCAGAGGGATAAAATCGAAATAACTACTGATGATTGAGCATGAGCGTTTTTGTTAAAATTTCTCTCTCCTAAAACTGACTATAACTAAATTCAAGCTATTTACCATTTTTATTGAAGCAGTCACACAGGCACAAATGGACAACCCAAGAACATTTTTGCCTGAAATCACTCACACAGAGCACATACGTCTCTTAAGGTCTAGGTCAGGTTTTGAAACTCGCCTTTTTCCTCTTGCATGCTACTTCCAACTCTAGTGTGATATCTTTCAGGACTAATTGGAAATGTTTTGGTTTTATCTCACAGAAAAGTAAAATATTGAGTTTTTTTGCCTTTAGGTTTAGCTACCTCCAGAGGCTTAGAAAGAAAGAAAGAAAGAAAGAAAGAAAGAAAGAAAGAAAGAAAGAAAGAAAGAAAGAAAGAAAGAAAGAAAGAAAGAAAGAAAGAAAGAAAGAAAGAAAGAAAACATTTACTTAGGGGAAAAGCCAATTTCTGTTTCATCTTTTGATTGACGTTTTCGAATGTCCAACTCTTAAGCACAGTCTCAAGAGGGAACAGCCCTGGCCATATAAATAGAAGAGGAAAGGTGGGGGGAAAGAGTGCTGAAGTGAGAAACTGTCTGAGCCTGAAAAATTATTTTGCTAAAGGGCCCATAAACCTTGACCATGGAAAAGGCTGTCATGCCCACGTGACGGTCTGGTTCACCCCACAGAGCCGTAATACCAAGGAGACTACAGCTCTGCCTATGGGGGAAATTGTTGGCAAGGAAAAACAGAACAAGATTTCTCCCAGGAATCAATCTGTACAGAATAAAATAAAATGAACATAAAAGTTTTCTGTGACTTTTCAGAAAAAACAAATAGGTAAGAATGCAAATTTCTTTCAAACAGAGAGTTTCATTTATTGCATTTATATTACCCAGCACCAAATACTGTAGGTAGCACCTAGTAGGCATTTAATAATTGTTTGTTGGTTGATTCAAAGCATCTGTTACATGATGAACTACTATTCCTGTGTATCTAGTTTATATTTTTGAAGTCCTATTGGGGTTGACATAAATAGTCATGATAAGGGAACAACTCACAACTTTGGGGTGAAAATTAGATAGAAAAGCTTTGTTCAGATTATTATTCTAATCCATGGCAAAGAGACATCAGTTGATTGATTCCTTTGTCAACCAAGGGAACTCTGAATATAAATAATCTCCTATGTGTGTATGTACATTTAGATCTAGATTTGTATCTATATATCATAAGTTAGAGCAAGTGCATTGAGTTAATTGTGTTGAGCTGGTTTTGACACAAATGAAATTGAACATTTTTATATAACTTGAGAGTTTAAAAATGTAGTTTACTTAGCCAGACCATGTGTGTGTGTGTGTGTGTGTGTGTGAAAGAGAGAGAGAGAGAGAGAGAGAGAGAGAGAGAGAGAGAGAGAGAGAGAGAGATTTGATTGTCAAATTATTTCATCCCTTCTGATGGTTCCTAAATGTATGCATGTCTTCTTCAGTGAATGGATAATGCATGAAAAATTGAATTTTACCTTGCTATGGAAATATAACTTCTCTCAGAATTCTTAATGATCTTTTAGATAGCCAGAGCAAAAGTATACCATTTTCCACATTATTGAAATGCCTAATATCTATACTCCTTATTTCCAGTCAATCTGTATTTGAATTCGTTGACTTGTTTATCTCACTTCTTCAACTCTTCTTAGCTGTTCTTTTATTGGCCTTCATATTTCTTTGCAAAGTACCATTAATCCCCTTCTATATTTAAGCATACAAATAAATTATCAAAAATTAATCCCCCAAATCATTTTCAAATATATACTACAATTTTTGTTCTTGCTGTTGCCACTTTATATTTGGAGTGTTTGGCATTTTCCCAAGCATTTTCACACGTGCCATCTCATTTGAATCTTATATAACACCTCTGTGAAATTAGATGGATAGAGATAGGAATTAGAAATTCCTTTTACCAATGAAGGTTAGCACCTACTTTGCATTTTCTAGTGTTAAAGTTGACTAGATTACTGAGATATTAAACTAATTTGCCCACTCATATAGCCAGAATGTTTCAGACATAGGACTTGAATTCAGGTCATCTTAGCTTTGTGGTCAACTCTCTATCCACTATTCAACACTATTTCTAGAGAAAGGCAAGCGAGATATTATTATTCCCATTTTACTACACAATAAAAAAATCTCAAGAGTTAAGACTTAAAAGGCTATCTAATCCAAGCTTTCCCTCAGCAAGAACCTAGTTAATTTTATATCTGACATCACCATCCAACTTCCCAGGAAAATGCCTAGTGAAAGGAGTTCACTATCTTATAAATATTTGCATGTCACTTCCCGTTGCTCTAATTCTTATGAAGTTTCCCCTAGTATTAATCCTTAATTTGCCTCTTTGTAACTTCATTTCATTGCTCCTTGTTGAGCTCAGTGGGTCAAGCAGAACAAATCTAATCCATAAACAACCTAACGTATTTAAATACTTGGAAACACATCTCAGATAACATAAGTTTTAGAATCATAAATTTTGAGATTGAAGGCACCTTCAAGATCATACAGTACAACTACCTTATTTTATCTTACTCCATATGAGAAAGCTCACTCACTCTATTATGTATCTTCCCATGTATATCTTTGATTTCTGTTTTGCTACAATTTAGTTAAACAGTCTCCTTGCCATTTGCTATGTTCAATGTGCAACTGGTATTTGTAGTAAAGAGATAAAGAATCAGAAGAAGAACTTGGGGATCCCTTTCCTGAAATAATGACAGAGTAACCAAACGTTAAATTTAATCCAATCATATCACCTAGATTAACAATATTCTAGGGAGCATATAGATAGCCAAATTCTAGCCTGATGCCTTGTCTTCTTCTGAAGAAAGCAGAGTAATAGCCTCTGGACCCAACTCCTGCGTCTTCTCCTGGCTGGGATGAATTTTGGAGAAGGGCAAGAGAAGAGGCCAGAGCTGTCTGCCTCCCCAGAGCCACATGCCACCCTTCACTACATGTGGGCCACTCTACATTTGGGGACATCACATTGTTAGAAATATGTATGAATATATGTGTGCTTTTATTATATATATCATTTATAAGATCATATATATAATCACATATATTTTATACCCCTACTGAGAACTCAGGATTATTTACATTCCTTGCAGAATAATATTTAGAGGAAAAGTCTACTTTGTATACCATCCAAGAGGATTGAGTTACTTAAGGATCTTTTCCTCAAGGTATCTCTTCCAAAAGGTCATCCCATAGCATGGATTGTGAAGATAAGGCTACAGAGTATATGAATTAAAATACAGATTTATAATATCTATAAGTATATGTAAATTGGACAATTGTTTTTTATTAAAATTTTCCTTATATAAAACTTTCAAGAGCAGGAAAGCAAAAGGTAGCTTAGAAAATCAAGTGATCTTCGAAGTGTTCCGTTATGCTCATTAACATTTCTATTATAGTTTCATATGTTAGAGTTGGCTCCTTTCCTAATGTGTGAGCTAGCTGTGACACCTTCATTTGCTTAAAATAAACCACTCCAAACTAAAGATGGAACATGTCCTTGCTACAAGACAAGAGGTGAACTCATACTGCAGTTTCACACTGCCTACAATGACAGATGTGTCTACCAAGGAAATGTCATTCAAAATGGAATTGAATTCCAAATTGAAGGCATAGTTCTCACTTCTAACTTTCTATTATAGCCACCCTGCAGTGTGCCACCACCCCCATTCTTTACAATGAGGAGAAAAGAATAAACATTGATAATCCTAAATCAGAAATGAGTTCTTATCTCCACTAATTAGAAAAAGTTGTAAAAATCAAAGGGAAGTCCCAACATATTCAAAGCAAGACAAGGGAGTAGAGGAAGGAGATCGAGATTGTCTATACCTTGAAGAACTACCAGTGTCATAGCATTCATGAAAGGAACAATTTCTACTTACTTGTGATAATGGTTGGAGTTTAGAGGAATACAGACTGGGATTTAGTGTAGCCATGAATACTCACAGTCAATGAATAATAATGATCTTTTTTGTTAAGAAGTATGGAATTTGGTTTGAAAGTGCAATCACTGATTATAAAGATGAGTACAATGTGCTGCGGAGAGGCAAATGGTTTTAAGAATTCCTGGCTGAGGTATTATCTCCAAAATGACAACATATTTAGTCTGTGAACCTCCAGTTCCATTCCAACATGGTTTACCTTCAACTTGACAATTCTATTTTGCTATTTGGCGTTTCATGTGTGTTGACTGGAAGCTATCCCACATCCTTGAACCTTTCAACCAATATTCATTTATCCTCTTAGATTTAAAAGCAAATCGACTTTCTATGAGGACTTCATATTATTTTTCTTAGCCTTTTCGACTGATGGCCCCTCCACCCATTACTCTAAACCCGATCGACAAGCAGGCAGCATGGTACCTACTTCTTAACATTATTGTTAGCAAACCATTCTTCTACTACCAATACTTTAAACTTTAAAGTTCACACAGAGTCATTTTTAAAATTATTTGTTGGGGGGGGTAGATTTGGAGAATGAGGTCATCTTCTGATATATTTTAACGTCTTCCCACAATGCCTCAAGTTTATTCTTCCTATCAAGAAGACTTTCCTAAGCACTGGCATAGCATCCAAAGGCTCTACAAACTAACCCATATCACTGAATCCTAATCCTTATCATTTACCTTGTCATTTACCAACGTCCATAATTTCCCCAAATTTCTTTTTCCACTTTCATACCATGACCACAGTTTTCTTTTCGGTTCCTAAATGAAAGGATCATAGAATGTTAAAGTTGGAAGAGGTGTCAGTAGTCATCTAATAAAATCAGTTCCCCAATAAATACCTACTATCATCTATCAAGCAAGTTATCTAATCTCTGTTTGGAAACTTCCAAAGAAAGGAAGTATACCTTCAAAAGCATCCTATTCTATCATCCGATTCTATATTCTATCTTTGGATGCTATGCCAGGGCTTAGGAAAATCTTCTTGATAGGAAGAATAAACTTGAGGCATTGTGGGAAGACGCTGAAATATATCAGAAGATGACCTCATCCTCCAAATCCCCCCCCCCATAAATAATTAAAAAAATGACTCTGTGTGAACTTTAAAGTGGCAAAAATAGTTAAGGGTCAGTGAAAATGAGAAGGCACTAGTCTGATAACTGAGTCAGCAAATGGCCAGGGCTGGGAGACAGATGTGTAGGCTGCAGACTCAGCTTTGGAAACTGATTGTGTAGGGGTTACCAAGCTCTCTGGGAGGAGACTTACAGGCCCATTTACCCCAGATCATTTATCAAGCTGTAGCTGCAAATACATGCAAATGGGTGTGATTAAGGGAGGTGATACCCCTGGGAGAGCAGAGTTGCAGGACCGAGGAGGAAGAAGACCCTTACAGCCTCTGAAGAGACCACAGAGAGTGGGAGCATTGAACATGGCTGCATTTCTGGGGCCCCTGTTCTATAGAAATGAGAAGGAACAAGAGTTCCAAAATGCCCAGAGAGCTCAGGAGATGAACAACAATAAAATGGAACTCTCAGACATGATGCCCTCTCCATTCCCACCCCTTTCCTCACACACAGGGAGAAGAGACTGACATTAACATAAAAATGTACCATTAAGAAGAAGAAATTTGAATCTTCAGAAAACGAGTAAGCAAAAGAGAAAGAACCCAACCACAGAGTGATACTTTGGAAATAAAAAGGATGAAGGTTCAAATGAAGGAGAGAGTGTAATCAGACATACACACTGCCAACATTTCACCGAAAATCAAATCACTAACACCAGAGATGAAAAGGACGAATTTATCACTAATGAAGTTGAAATCAGAGCAATTGTTAGGAATCATTTTGTCCAATAACATGCCAACAAGTTTAACAAATCAAGTAAACTGGATGAATACTTACAAAGATACAAATTGCCTAGCTAAGTAAGGACAAACCTTTTATAGATTGAGTTCTCAAACTGTGAGCCTCACTCTGCATTTCAGCCCCCTGCCTTATCCCAGAGAGGGGAGTGAGAAAATGCTCTCTTGGGGTTGCTGGGAAGAGGGGTGATGTGAGAAATGCCCTCTGGGCACATGGAGCAGGGGAAGAAAACAGCCCCCTCTGCCACAGGTTCATCAACACAGGCCTAAACCAACAGAAGAGAAACTAGCCTATTTAAATGACTATTTTAGAAAGGGAAATTGAACAGGGCACAAATGAACAAGCTAAGCAAAAATCATCAGGACTAGATGAATGTACAAAAGAACTTTAACAAATATTTAAAGTTTATATAATTCTAATAAATAAATTATTTAGAATCGTTTATAGGGGGCAGCTGGGTAGATCAGTGGATTGAGAGCCAGACCTAGAGATGGGTCCTGGGTTCAAATCTAACCTCAGACACTTCCCAGTTGTGTGACCCTGGGCAAGTCACTTGGCTCCCATTGCCTAGTACTTACCACTCTTCTGCCTTGGAGTCAATATTGACTCCAAGACAGAAGGTAAGGGTTTAAAAAAAATAGAATTATTTATAGAGGCAGGTAAGTGATTAAATGATTAGAGAGCCAGGTCTGAGGAAAGGAGGTCCTGGTTCAAATTTAACTTCCTAACTATGTGACCCTGAGCAATTAAATCAATTATATCCAATTGCCTAGCCTTTATCTCTCTTCAACCTTGGAACCAGTAATTAGTATTGATTCTAAGATGGAAGGAAAGAGTTTTGTAAAAAAAGAATAATTGGTAAAACATTTCTATGTATCACCAATAAAGTCCTAGAAGAAGAGATAGTAAGAGATAATCCATTTAAAATAATTTAAATAAAATAATTAAAAATCCATTTAAAAAATAAGATAGAATAAAGTACCTAGAAGTAGACCTATGAAAACAACCCTAGAAATGACATAAACATAATTATAAACCACTTTTTTTATAAATAAAGTTAGATTTAAGTAATTAGAGAAATATTCATTTTTAAGGTTGGTTCGAGCCAATATAATTAAAATGACAATCAATCCTTCCTAATCTAATCTACTTATTCAATGCTATCTCAATTAAATTGTCAAAAAATTTTATAGAACAAGAATGAATAATAACAAAATTCATTTTGAAAAACAAAAGCTCAAGAATATCAATGGAATTAATGGGGAAAAGTAAAGAAAGGAGACCTAGCAGTATCAGATTATAAACTATATTATAAAGCAGCCATTATCAAAACTACTCAGTAACTGACTAAGAAATAGAAAAGTAGATCCTGGAACAGAACAGACATACAACAAAAAGTTGCAAAAGATTAGATTAACCTTGTGTTTGATAAAAGCAATCCAAATTTGGGGGGTAAGAATTCAGAATTTGGTAAAAATTGTTGGGAATATTGGAAGACTGGAAGATAATCTACCTGAAACTAGATAGAGACTAATATCTTATACCATTTACCAAGATAAGATCAAAATGGATATATGACCTAGGCATAAAGGGAAATACTATAAAACTAGAAGAGGGAAATATTACCTATCAGATTTATGGTTAGGAGAAGAATTTGTGAACAAACAAGAGATAGAAAACATGATGAAATGTAAAATAGATAATTTTAAATACATCAATTAAAAATTAAAATTTAAATAATTAAAAATTTAAAAAAATTATGTTCAAACAAAAATAATGTAGCCAAGATTAGGAAGAAGGCATTAAGTTGCGGGGGCAATTCGTTCAATCTCCTAGGTGTGAGATGTTACCTCAGAGTTGTTTTTATTTGCATTTCCCTAATCAGAAAGGGATTTAGAACACTTGTTCATGTGTGTATTGATAGTATTGATTTCTTCATCTGCAGAAATGTTAATTCATATCTCTTGACCATTTGTTGATTGGGGAATGGCTTGATTTTTTTGTAAAATTGACTTTGTTCCTTATATATTTGGAAAATTAAAATTTTGTCAGAGAGTTTTGTTATAAATTTTTTCCAGTTTGTTGCTTTCCTTCTAATTTTGGTTGCATTGGTTTTGTTTGTGCAACCCCTTTTTAATTTGATGTAATCAAAATAATTAATTTTACATTTTTTAAATAAACCCTTACCTTCTGTCTTGGAGTCAATGCTATGTATTGGCTCCAAGGCAGAAGAGTGGTAAGGGCTAGGCAATGGGGGTCAAGTGACTTGCCCAGGGTCACACAACTGGGAAGTGTCTGAGGCTAGATTTGAACCTAGGACCTCCCGTCTCTAGGCCTGGCTCTCAATCCACTGAGCTACCCAGCCTTCCCCCATTAATTTTACATTTTGTAATATTCTCTTTCTCTTGCTTGATCTTAATTTCCTTCCTGAGCAGGTTAATTTTTAAAATTCAGGTAAAGACTTAAATGAAATATGAAGAGTTAAATAGGTAGATTGAAGAGAACATTGTATACAGCAATGGAAATATTATTTGAAGAGTGACTTCTGTATGTTCACCACCCAAGAAAGAAACAATAGAAACAATCATGACATATGTTTATATATATACATATATCTTTCTATCAAATAATGCCATCTTTAATGGGGAAGGAAAGAAGGAATTACTTAATAATTTTAATGTAAAAAATAAATAAAATGTAAAAAAATAAAGTAAAATACATTTTATCCAAGTCATTGATTTAGACAAATATTATACAGCATTGAACCAAGCACAAATTCCTAGAGAATTCCACTGGAAACCTCCTATCCAGTTGCTACTGAACTGTGCTTTGAGTACAGTCATTAAGCCAGATTCAAATTTATTTAATTGTATTTCTGTCTCATTGATGTGTCTCCATCTCTTTAACAAGAATATTATGAAAAATTTCTCAAATGCTTTGCTAAAATTTAAATAAACAATATCTAAAGAATTTTTGTGCTCAATAAGTTTTTTAAAAAATATAAATAAGATTAATAAGCCATAGCCTCTCTTTTGATTAAGCCATGCAGATTCTTTGTAATCAAATCACCACTAACTTGGCCAGATTTTAATTTACCATAATTTTAATTATCCATTTAAAAAAGTTACCAAAATAGAAAAGTGAAACTTAATGGCCTGTAGTTTGAAGATTTTGGGGGAACATATTTGGACATGTGCCCTTATCAAGACATATTTTTGTAATCTTTCATATATCGCTGAAAATCATTTAGTGATTCAATTCGACCATTCTTTTATTCCCTTATTCCCAGTGATGTAATTTGTCTGGTCAGGTGATCTAAATTCCTTTAGCTCCTCAAATTTCTTGAATTTTAACTTTCTTTTCATCAATTTTTTTTGTTTTCTTATTTTACCATTTTCAGCAAAGTTCTTTCTCCTTACCAGAGAAAAAGAAACCAAATTAAAATTGATCAGTTCTGCCTGACCTCTGTTGTACATTTTCATTCTATTTACTGTCAAGTGATAGCCTTTACTCTTCTTCCATTATCTTTTTTTTCTTCCATAATTGTATTTTAAAAGTCCCTTCTTTTTACCATCCCATTCTCATCTCATTCTGAATTTTAGCCTTTCATTTTACAGGAACATTCAATATGAAAATATATCCTTGCTTCCATATATAAAAACCTTTGCATATATATGTATATTTAAAAATCTAAGTCATTTGATGAATCCTTATTTTTCTAGAGGACTTCAATATTCATGTTGAAGATCCCAACAAACAAGGTGACTTTTTACTAACACAAGTGACCTCATGTCAAAAGACATTCTTCTATTCCTTACCTTAGCCATACATGAACATGATTTTGCCATCTTTCAGAATTACAACACACTTAGTTTGTCTTAATACAATTTCCTACCTCCATTTTCATTTCTCAAACTTTTTTTATGTTTACTATGACCTTCATATCCTTGAACCATTTCGTTCCATCTTCTTCACCCTGACCTCCCTTGCCTCCAGGGTTGTCCACTTTAATGACAAACTATCTACCACCCATGAATCACTTGCTGTATTGTCTTTCTTTTGACTTTCTATTGTTTTCTGTCATGGAACCTTCTGCCCAGTATAACTCCCAGCATTCAATTTCTATATGTCTTATGTTTAAATTACTAATGAAAATAATAAAATCAATATGGGTTTATATTCCACAAATTAACCCTACTCAACTTCACTTGAGTCTTCAATAGTTTGACAATGTTTCCAGTTTACTGTATTACTATTAATGTTTTCCATTTTGATAAGATTATTCAGATCATTTGCTTCCCACTTTTGCTTTCTTATAGGAAATGACCTAACTTCCTCCTGCACCCCATGAGAAAACTGAGGTCATCCAAGATGAGTCTTTCACACCACTCTTTCTTTCCTCTTTAAGTGTCTCTCCATTGCCTTTTGTGATAATCATTTTTTCATCAGATGCCTGGAATGAATTGTCTTCTTACCTCTGCTTTATAGCATCCCTTCAAATTATAGCTCAATATAGCACCTTCTTCTGTATGAAATCTTTCCTCATCTTCCCAATTGCTGGTACCATCCCCTTAAAAACTTTGTATTTAACTACTCTACATGTACCTGAACTTTATTTTTTATAGTTTTATATGTACTTTTCTTCCCCATTATAACACACTGTGAGCAGGAATTGTATCATTCAGAGAGAAAGTGTTAACTCCAGGGAAACAGGAAAGAACTTGGATATTATACAAGATGGAGGTGAAGATGGTGTGTGTTTCAGACATGGGAGAGAACTTGGATATTATACAAGATGGAGGTGAAGATGGTGTGTGTTTCAGACATGGGAGAGAACTTGGATATTATACAAGATGGAGGTGAAGGTGGTGTGTGTTTCAGACATGGGAGAGAACTTGGATATTATACAAGATGGAGGTGAAGATGGTGTGTGTTTCAGACATGGGAGAGAACTTGGATATTATACAAGATGGAGGTGAAGGTGGTGTGTGTTTCAGACATGGGAGAGAACTTGGATATTATACAAGATGGAGGTGAAGATGGTGTGTGTTTCAGACCTAGGAGAACATCTTTAATAAGGTATAGAAGCAGGAGAAGGAATTGGCCAATGAGTAGGAAACTGTATTAGCAGATAATTTTTTTAAGCCATGACCAACTCTTTATCTTAAAATAAATGATAGCATAAATTAAATTCTCTATTCAGACCTTTTATGAAACTTTAATGATCTTGATGAAGTAATTGATTTTTATTTTTTCCACATTACATGTTGATAAAACTTTTAGTAATCAAAGGCATGAATAAATTGGAACCTGCCTCACTCATTACAAGGAACTTGCAAATCAAAGAGATCATGAATGTAAGTGAATATTTCAGAATCTCTAAGAGAATTCCTATGTGTTGACCAAGATCAGATTTAAGCTTAAGCTTAAGATGTGTAGTGCAGTGTATTGAATGCCAGAGCTAGAGTCAAGATATTCATCTTCAAAACACTCTAGAATCTTTTCCAAGAATACCTTAAATAGGGCCATAATGAGTCAGACAACTGAAAATGACTGAAGAACAGTATGCAGAACAAATTGATCATTAACTGATGATTCAGATTCAATAGATTTTAAAATAGTCTTTATTTTGTGAGACTGGTTTTCTAATATAAAATATTCTTTTTTGTTTTACCTTTCATAACAATTATATATACTTTCAATGAATACACGAGAAATACCTGGTTAGAAGGGACCCTTTAAATTAGCACTTTGTTACACTAAATTACAGGAGGTTTTATTTATTTATTTTCTTACATTCCAAAAAAAGATAACATGTAGTGGGATTTAGGATTCTTTACATCTTTAGGTCAGTTAGCAATCTTAATACAAAGATGTAGGCTCCTGCAGGATATTTTTTGTCTAACTTTGTTTATTCCCTTCCCATACCAATAACAAGGATGCCCTTGATCTTGTCTACATTGTTTTATTTAAAACTAAGAAAACAGGGTCATGAGTTGGTTGGTTAGTGTTTTCTGTGGTCTTTGGAAGCAATAATAGCACCTATGATTTCCCTAAATATTTGGTATCTTCCTTTCTTTCAGAAATCTTAAATGAATGAATTTATGAATACTTGAATGTAAAAACATTTACTAACTGCTTAGCACTGTGCTTGAGAATAAAATCCTCAAAGTTCTCAAAAATGTATCACCTTCAGATTTCCGCTTAATATTTGGTCTAGTTTATCTCTTCTTGGACTAATTTTCTTTAGAGACATTTTTCTTTTTCATGCAGGTTATGAACTGTGAATTTGGTCCAAATGTGACACTCAGGGAGAGAATAGTTTGTTATAGTAACCTTGAGAGGTAGTTTCCATTTTTTCATAATTTTTTGTTCTCCTTTTATTTGTTTTCATAAATGCTCTCAAGGTGATCCAACTTAATTGAGTTTCATTTGCTTTAATACAGCTGTCTGTGTTCTCTATAGTGTCATTTTTATTTTCCCTATAATGACATATGGGACTGTGATGTTATAGTCCAAGGGTGAAGTACTTGGAACAGAATCTGTTAAAATGAATTTTATGGAACTTATCCATTTTTCTTATGTTTGTTTTCTCTCTGCTGTTTTATCCTTAAATGCCCTTGGGATGACTTTGTTTAGTTGGTTGTGTCTCCCAGCTTTCTTTAAATTATCTCTACCCTTTACTGCTTTTCTCTGCTTTGAGATGTTATTCATCATAATCATCCATCATCCTTACTTGTTAAATTTTACAAATGAGTATATGTTCTAACTTGGAGTTGTGTTTTAGAATTACTTCTCTTTCTTTCTTTCGCAAGTAAGTCAGATGTTTGATGACTAAGGTGCTATCTGGGCTGTTTTGTTCTCCTTTTTATGGCAATTAATTTACATTTCTGTGGTCTGATTCCTGTTTTGGTGATCAATTACTTGTTTATAAAATCTGTTTCAAATTGTTTTGATTTTACTCTATGCATTTTCTCATAAATAATTTTCTCATTCCTTTTTATAAAAGAATTCTGCTCCTAGCACTGATGAGCCAATTGTCTGACTTTACAAAGATATCTGATTTCAGGATAACTCCTACAACAATAACAAGTCTTTTCCTGTTTGTTAAAATATAACCTATTTCAGTATTTATGGTGTTATATGGTGTCAGTGCCTACTAATTTTTTTTTCCTCAGGGAAAATTTCCATATTATAAAGATATGAAATTTATTGTAATCTTCTATAAAATTCTTTATGTCTTCTTCCTTCTTCCTGATGCACATTTTCTAATACATTTCTACCATCCTTATCTTTCCCCCCCTTTGCATTAGTCACCAAAAAAACATAACATGCCGATTTAATTTGGAGAGGCTTTACAAATTATTTTTTCATTTGAAGATATGTGCAAATAAATAATTTTGTCTACTTCTGTAATCACACACTATAGCAAATGGATAATAGTTCCCTAAATGTCCCCAACCTATGCAACTTCTACAAAGACTATTTCTAATTATCTCAGTGAGCTGTTTGCTTCTTTTAAAAGAAAATAATTTAAATGATTATATGGAAATTCACAGTTTACCAGATAAGTAGATTTGAAGTTGAGATCCTGAATTCTCCAGATCACTGAAGTTAAGAGCCAGAAAACCTGGTGTTAAGGGCCTACATCTTCTTCTAGGCACTCCTTTTCCCTAAGGAAATAGATTGAAGAAAAAATTCAGTGAAATTTAAAAAGGTAATTCTGAAATGGATCCAAAACATAACTTTATATATTTTTAATCTTCAAATTCTTGTGTACATGAAGTATGAGAGCTGAAACAGCATGAGCCACAATCTCTGGATCTTTAAATAAACTCTGAACATTTCCCCCAATGCTGTCACCTCACCCCATTCTCCCATATATAAATCATAATAAAAACAGAAGGAAAATATTCAAGCACCAACACTGTGGATTCAATAAGCCTCTCTGTCCACTTGAGATCTGTTGAGTTTTGGTTCATATCCATGGAGGGGTCTGTTGGCTCTCTGTGAAAAATAAAAAGATCTTGAGACACTTTAAAATTTAATCTTCATTATTACCATTTTCTTCTATCTCTTATAAACCTAGGTAAACGACAAAACAATTAATCAAATTCTGATTGTATTTTTTGGTAATTTTATTTTATTTTATTTTACTAGTTAGTTTAGAACATTATTCCTTGCTTACAAGAATCATATTCTTTCCCTTCCCTCTCCCACCCCTTCCCATAGCCCATGCCCAATTTCATTGGGTATTGCATGTGTCCTTGATCAGAACCTATTTCCACGTTGTTGATGTTTGCATTAGGATATTCATTTAGAGTCTGCCTCCCCAACCATATCCCCGCAACCCGTGTATTCAAGCAGTTGTTTTTCTTCTGTGTTTTTACTCCCACAGTTTTTCCTCTGAATATGGATAGTGTTATTTCTCGTAGATCCCTCTGGGCTGTTCAGGATCACTGCATTGCCACAAATGGAGAAGTCAGTTACATTCAATTGTGCTACAATGTATCCGTCTCTGTAATGTAATCCTGGTTCTGCTCCTCTCACTCTGCATCACTTCCTGGAGGTTGTTCCAGTCCCCATGGAATTCCTCCACTTTATTGTTCCTTTGAGCACAATAGTATTCCATTACCAACATGTACCACAATGTGTTCTTTTGAATAAATGTGTAGTTAGTTGTCATTGTCATGCCTTAAACATATAGAATTATTTTATAATATTTTATAATAATCATGGATTTAAAAAAAACATGATGATCCTGTAGCACTCATAAAAACATGGAATTTATGGCTAGAAAAAAGCCTTAGAGGTCAAATACTCCAGTCAGGGGACTTTTACATGTGGTAAAACTTAGGCACAAGAAGATTAAATAATTTGCTCAAGGTCATACATTGTGACACATTAGGCAGCAAACACCTCATAAAATGAGTGACCCAATATGAATTAAGTAATCCTTGTTGGTAACCCAAGTGTCCACATTAAGGAAGGTAAAAAGAAACAAGTAAAAGACATATATGATGAAAAGAAATCTATTAAAGAATAATATTTGTAGCTAGCTTGCAATAGAAGTGAGATGCTGAATGTTTCCAAATGTTTTTCTGAATTGAGATAATGGTGTGACAACTCTCGAGAATGTAGTGATATGACAGCTCTAAGGACAACTACTTGGTGACATGTGTTAAAAATGTTTTATGAGGGAGCAGCTGGGTAGCTAAGTGGATTGAGAGCCAGACCTAGAGATGGGAGGTCCTGAGTTCAAGTTTGGCCTTAGACACTTCCCAGCTGTGTGACTCTGAGCAAGTCACTTAACCCCCATTGCATTGCGCTTACCACTCTTCCTCCTTGGAGCCAATACACAGTATTGATTTTAAAATGGAAGGTAAGGGTTTAAAAATATTTTTTTAAATATGAGTTCCAGGATGGAGACTTTGGGGGAGCCAGGTGTTACTTGCTACCTTAACTTCAACATTTATACTTTTGGATCTTTAAAAGTAGTAAATATTCAAGGGGAATGAGAGTCTGCAAGTCAAATGGCCCCTGATTGGTTCAAAATTGGCTTACAAAAAGAAAATGGAGGTCTTATTTATGATTGCCAAGTGCTATAGGATATAAATGTATTACTGGGTAAAGAGGAGGAGAATGTGTCATCTTGTTTCAAGGATGAAAACAAAAATCAAGAAACGATTACATGCCATCCTAGCTTGTTAGGAAGATGGCCATGAACTATCCTCCAGTATGGAATCAGCGATGCCACAAAAATGCCTGTGTATCACCTACTGCCACTCCCTGTATTCTACATGTAAGATGCTAATTCAGCTTTTGTAGGTTTCATGAATAACCATGTCTACACTGGAGCCAGCTCTCACTGGCTCGTGAGTTTTGTTTTCAGTCTAAGTACTCAAGCCTTGAAAATAGGGAAACACTACAGTTGACTTATGGTTTTGTTGATTATTCAGACTTAACAAAGTGATGAAGAAAATGTAAATATTTCAGATTAAACTTAAAAGTGTGTTATATATACTTTTTCTGGGGAGAGTTGGTTGTTAAACACTTACCAACACACCCCTGGAGAAACCTCCTGTATTATATATAAGGATCCTAACAAGAGGTTAAATATCTTGCTTATTAATATAACGTTATATATTTTACATGCATATTCAGCAACCAGAAATATTTACTCATTTACACTTTTCAGATTGAGAACCAATAGTACATTTGCCATTATAAAATTCTAATCATCAAAACTCTATCCCTATACACTATTAAGAAAGAAATATAGTATTACAGAGAAGAGACATGATGGAAAAGTATTTTTTTTATCTCCTACAGACTTCTATCCAAGCTTCCTGAAGAGCTGAATTCAACCCTTATTACCTGTCTGGGTCCAGAGCAGACGAGACCCTCAATGGAGAGCAATGGGGTACAGTGTCCCGGCACTCTGGGTATATGTTGGATTTCTATCTCCAGCAATTAGCAGGGCACCTGGCAAATAAGAAGTGCTTAATGATTGATTATTGATTAATTCATTTCCACCCATACCTATTTTTAGTTTCAAAGGAAAAAGATAAAATACAAGGTCATCAATTTAGAGTTGGAAGACTCGTTAGTATGATCTGACCCAATCCCTTCATTTTTCAGATATAAAAACCAAGGCTTAAAGAAGCTAATGATTCAGCCAAAGTCACAAAACAGTGAGCAGCAGAAACAGGATCAAAACGCAGATCTTCTAGTTTCAGACTTAGTCCTCCTTCCATTGTACTGCCACCATAAAGTCATTTAACAATGGAAGATCATGGGTTGGATTCTGATTCTCCTGCTTACTAGCCATGTGACCTCCTATAATTACTTATTCTGTCTTTTTTTTCCTCCAGTAAAATTGGAAAGTAAAATCAAAATTTCTTGCTCAGGGTTAACAATCTTACCTTCCATATATCCGATGGCATCAATTTTATAACTTTAGATTTTATTAGATGGCTGACTCTGTTTAAAGGTGTAGTTTTTAAAATAACTTATAATGAGAAGTGATGTGGTAAAATCAATATTTAATATAACCATGCCTAATTTTTCTGTTCCAACAGACCAAACCCTTTAAATTGTATCATTTGCTGTTTGTATTAGAAACCGAAGGGATTTGAGTTTTAGTGGTTTCTGAATATACTTTAAAATGGTCCAATAGCTTTCTCATTCTTTCTATTACATGCCTTCTTCACAAGTTAACCTTTCCTAGTAACACTTCATCATAATTGAATGTCCACTATGTATAGGAATATAATAAGCATGGTGGAAGATAAAATAAAAATGGAAGATTCAGTATCTTTCCTTTAATATTATACTTTATTATAATATTATAATATTATATTATACAGGGACTCTCAAGAATTTCTCTCAAAATATTTTAAACAAAAAAATGAAAACCAATTTTGCCTACTGATATCCTTAAGGACTAAAAGAGGAAAAAACCTTGAGAAGTTTTAAAAATTGTAATTGACAGATAAAATTACCCAGGTGTATGTAATATTATAGAATATTTTAAACCCTGTTTCTACAGTGCTATATGAGTGCATAGCATACCACCTCTCCACCCCCCACATATATTTGAAAAAGAAAAGTCAACATCAAGTCAAATGATGGTAGATAAATGAGAGACGAATGGCGCCAGATTTTGACTTCATAGTATTTAGGGATATAGACTGCTTTTCTGGTAGCCTCACAGTGATCTGATCAGAATTATAGGACTTCCAGGGAACTGTCTCCAATCACCAAACCACGTGGGTTAGTTTTACAATTACGGTTGCACCCTAGTATTCTAGTGACTAGATTGAAAGCAAGTTATTGCATAAGTGCTACAAGTAGTGCTGAAAATCCAATTCACAGTCAAGCATTAGAATGCATCGTTTAAAGAAATGTATCCCAGAAACAGAAATCCTAAGTTCATATTTTATCAGGTGAGCCCTTGACAATACTGTCTCTTAGGATCTTAGATGTAGAACAGAAAGGGATAATCCAAACTCTTCATTTTAAAGATGAGAAAAAAGTCCAAGAGGATTAAATGATTTGCTGCCCAAAGTCACACAGAAAGTGGCAGCAACAATTTGAATACTGACTCTAGTATAACACTCTTTCCACTATATTTGACATCTAATATGAGTATACCAAATTATAAAACTAACCTAAATGGGAAAAATTAAGAACAGAGACAATAAAATAAAAGTATTTTAGGACACAACTATAGAATAGGTAAGAAATGTTAAGAAAGTATTGTAGACTGCTTGATCACATGGATTGATGGGGTGTGATTGGGGATGTAGACTCCAAATGATCACCCTAGTGCAATTATCAATAATCTAGAAAGAGGTCTTGATCAGTGACACAAGGAAAACCCAGTGGAATTGCGTGTTAGCTATGGGGGAGTGGCAGGGTAAGAGGGGGAGGGAAAGAACATGAATCATGTAACCATGAAAAAATATTCTTAATTAATTAATTAAATAAACATTTTAAATTCTCAAGGAAAAAAAAAGGGTGGGGAGGGCAACGGGGTGGCTAAGTGGATTGAGAGCCAAGCCTAGAGATGAGAGGTCTTGGATTCAAATATAGCCTCAGACATTTCCTAGCTGTGTGACCCTAGGCAAGCCACTTAAACCACATTGCTCAGACCTTACTACTCTTCCGCCTTAGAACCAATACATAGTATTGCTTCTAAGATGGAAGGGGAGGGTTTATTTAAAAAAGAAAAGAAAAGAAAAGAAAAGAAAAGAAAAGAAAAGAAAAGAAAAGAAAAGAAAAGAAAAGAAAAGAAAAGAAAAGAAAAGGGAAAAAAAGAGAGTTGCAGGGTTGTATTCCATAGAAAGCATCCTGGAGCTTCCTTGGCACTCTCTGGCAACATGTGTTGCTGAACACTGAGTTTTGCATTTTGATATGACAAGCATGTCTTTTAATGGCCACCTCGTAGGAAGAGCTGTTGACTCACTGGATCTTGAAGGAGTCCATCCTCCCCTCCTGCTCACCCCACTCACTCCCTCTCCCCAGAACAAATCACAAGAATTTGATTCTCTCTCTGGATGGGTGAGGGGAGAGTGCTCTTCCTCTACTTAGCATAGTGGCCATGAACATGTATTAGTTAAAATCCAGATCGTGACTAGGCAAGCTGAGCCTGGACCTTGGCTACTCTTTTGTTTTGTTTCTTTTTTGAATACAGGTGATTTAGCAGTAACTCTGACTCGGACATTTCCAGTCCTGGAAGATATCTTGTAGTTCTAGAAGTCCAAAGATCCTGGGGCAAAGAGGGCTTGCTCTGGTGTCAGAAAGACAGTTCTGATCTACCTGGGACTCTTCTTGACTGTGTGACCCTGGGCAAGTCACTTAACCCAGTTTGCCTCATTTTTCTTTTCTGTAAAATGATCTGGAAAAGGAAATGGCAAAGTACTCCAGTATCTTTGTTAAGAAAAGACCAAATGAGTTGAACATGACTGAAATGACTAAACAAAACAAAAGATCTTTCATCCCTTGACCACTAGATAAGTATTGTGCAACTGTGCCTTTCTTGGAGAAGATGACCTCAAACAAAAAGAGGAATACCAGGTTGTGTTTTGGATTGTAAGAATATAGGCACCTGGAGGAATCTGCAAAGACATTGAAGAGCAGAGGTAAAAGTAAAATACCAATGGAAAAGCCCAACAAATTCTTTGTTTTGATGGTTTTAAATGTCAACCTTAATAATATTTTTATAATTGATATTTATAATAATAATATAATATAATATAAATAATATTTATATTTAATAATATAATATAAATAATATTTATAATAATAATATAATAATAAATAATAATTATAATTATAATTTTGTAAGTATATGTCTTTATTTTGTTTTGTGCCTTTCAATAATATATTTTGTGAATCTCTTATTAAATATAACTTTTGCATAAAAAAGAAACAAATAGTTAACTTAGGTATGATCTACATTGTACACTGAATAGCTTTCTTTCCTTTTTTGGCATAAACCAGTGGGGGTATAAAAAGCCAGAAAGCCAAAGGAAAAGAGTCTAACGCCTTTCTTTAGAGGCTAGGCTACACAACTATTGAACCCTGTCTGATGAGAGGGGTACCTTAATGGAGAAAAAGATAGTGAGTGCCCCTGCCCCCTGGGCCCAGCAGCAGTTCTCAACTTACAAAAATGCAACTATTAAATCAGTAAGTGGGATTCTCCAGCTGTTTCTTCCCATGAGACCATGTTGTATCAGGAACAAAAACAGTCCAACTATTATCCAATCTGTGTTCATAGTTGTAGGAAAGACACCACAAAGTGCACTATGATTCCCATTTGAGTCCATATTGCCAGCATGCTCTTATAGATAGCAATATTACCACAGATGGCAATGAACTGTCACAGCTTATTTTTGGTGCTGGTGACAATAGCTTTTCCTAATCAACACAGAATTACAATATCTCAGTGAAGAGATCTTCCTTGAGAAAGAAGAGCAAATATTTCCTTTTCTTGCTGATTACATAGAATTTAACTGAATTTTAATGACAATCTACAAATATACTAAATTATGAGCTGTTTAGAACTTTTATTTAGTACAGTGTAATAGTTTGGGCATATTTGGGAATATTTGCAGTTATAATGATTGGTTTGATCAGGTCCAAGCAAGAAAACAAGTTTGTTGTCTTATTTGTCATTTCACAGCTAAGTAGACAGTACATGTTGGTTTTGTATCTTTTCAGGATTACTTCACTATGCATGCATACATAATATATATGTGTGCATGTATCAGTTTCTTTGTCTTCTGAAAAAGGATGTAGAGGAGGGAGAGTAGAAGGAAATTTGGAACTCAAAAAATATAAAAAACAAATTTTAAGTATTGTTTCTACATGTAAGTAAAAATAAAATAAAATAATTCTTTTTCATTTAATATTTCATTTTCCCAATTACATGTGATAATATTTTACATGTTTTCTAAAATTATAATATCCAAACTATGTGCTCTCTTTCTCCTTCCCTGAGATGAGAAGAAATTTGATCTAGGTTGTACATGTATAATCTTGCAAAACATATTTCCATATTGGTCATATGAAACTAAAACCCCAAAATAAAAATGCATGAAAATAAAGTAAAAAATAATATGCTCTGATTTGCATTCAGACCGCATCAGATCTTACTCTAGAGGTAAATAACACTCTTTGTCACAAGTCCTTCAAAATTGTCTTGGGTCGATATATTATTCCAAATAGCCAAGTCGTTCACAGTTGATTTTTATACAATATTGCTATTACTGTGTACAACTTTCTTCTGGTTCTTCTCCCTTCACATTGGCATTGGTCCGTGTAGATCTTTCTTCCCAGGTTTTTCTTTTTTTAAATTAATTTATTTAGTCATTTTAGAACATTATTCCTTGTTTACAAGAATCACATTATTTCCCTCCCTCCCTCCCCCATCCATAGTTGACGTGCAATTTCATTGGGTATTACATGTGTCCTTGATCAGAACCCATTCCCACGTTGTTGGTGTTTGCAGTAGGATGTTAATTTAGTCTACATCTCCACCCATATCCCCTCAACCCATGTATTCAAGCAGTTGTTTTTCTTCTGTGTTTCTACTCCCACAGTTTTTCCTCTGAATGTGGATAGTGTTCTTTCTTGTAGATTCTTCCAAGTTGTTCAGGATCACTGCATTGCCACTAATGGAGAAGTCCATTACATTCTATTGTACCACAGTGTATGAGTCTCTGTGTACAATGTTCTCCTGGTTCTGCTCCTCTCACTCTGCATCACTTCCTGGAGGTTGTTCCAGTCCCCATGGAATTCCTCCACTTTATTATTCCTTTGAACGCAATAGTATTCCATCACCAACATATACCACAATTTGTTCAGCCATTCCCCAATTGAAGGGCATGCTCTCATTTTCCAATTTTTGACCACCACAAAGAGCAAAGCTATGAATATTCTTGTACATGTCTTTTTATTTATGATCTCTTTGTAGTACAAACCCAGCAGTTCTATGACTTGATCAAAGGGCAGACAGTCTTTTAGCGCCCTTTGGTCATAGTTCCAAATTGCCCTCCAGAATGGTTAGATCAATTCACAACTCCACCAGCAATACATTAATGTCCCAACTTTGCCACATCCCCTCCAACATTCATTACTTTCCATTACTGTCATGGTAGCCAATCTGATGGATGTGAGGTGATATCTCAGAGATGTTTTGATTTGCATCTCTCTGATTATAAGAGATTTAGAGTACTTTTTCATGTGCTTATTAATAGTTTTGATTTCTTTATCTGAAAATTGCCTATTCATTTCCCTTGCCTATTTATCAATTGGAAAATGGCTTGATTTTTTGTACAACTGGTTTAGCTCTTTATAAATTTGAGTAATTAGACCTTTGTCAGAGGTTTTTGTAATGAAGATTGTTTCCCAACTTGTTGCTCCCCTTCTAATTTTGGATGCATTAGTTTTGTTTGTACAAAACCTTTTTAATTTGATGTAGTCAAAAGTATTGATTTTACATTTTGTGATTTTTTTCTAGCTCTTGCTTGGTTTTAAAGTCTTTCCTTTCCCAAAGATCTGACAATTATACTATTCTGTGTTTGCCTAATTTGCTTATAGTTTACTTCTTTATATCCAGGTCATTCACCTATTATGAGTTTATCTTTTTATGAATTTCTCCTTTGATTTTTAGGATCTCTAATTTAGTCTTCATATGAGGATTTTTAATTTGTTCACTTTCTAGTTTTTTAATTTGCATGCCCAATTCATTGACCTCTGCCCTCTCTAGTTTGTTAATATATGAACTCAAAGATACGAATTTCCCTGAGTATTGCTTTTGCTGCATCCCATAGATTTTGAAAGGATGTCTCCTCATTGTCATTTTCTTCAATGAAATTATTAATTGTTTCTATGATCTTTTCTTTAACTAACTGATTTTGGAGAATTGTATTGTTTAATTTCCAATTAATTTTGGATTCACTTCTCCATGTACATTTACTAATTATTATTTTCATTGCACTGTGTACCCAAGAGTAGTTTTGATTTTTCTCTAATCAAGTGAATTAGAACCTTTTTATATGACTATAGATAACTTTGATTTCTTCATCTGAACACTGCCTATTCATATGCTTTGACCATTTGTCATTTGGGAAATGACGTGTACTCTTACAAATTTGTCTCAGTTATTTGAGTAATGGGGCTTTTATCAGATTAATTTGTTGTAAAAATTTTTTCCCAGTTTTTTGTTTCCTTTCTAATCTTGATTGCATTGATTTTGTTTATACAAACTCTTTTAAATTTAATATAATCAAAATTCTTTAATAAACTGACCTCTGGGAAAGTAATTTTCTTTCCTCAATCTATTGGTGTCTTTCTCCCCTCAAATCTTACCTTCACACTAGGAAACTTCAACATAATTATCATTACTTCCTCAAACACTTGTGTCTGTCAGCACCTCCACTTATTCATTTTTCTGGACCTTTACTACATCTTGGGCACACATAAAAATGATTATCCCATTGATTTTGCCATCACCTATGAATGTACCACTTCTGTTTAAGAACTCTGAAATTCCCTTATCTTGTGATAATCTAGTGCAATTTTACTTTTCTCTCTAACTTGCAACCCTGAAACCTATTCTTTGTCCAACATGGGACTTCCAAGCTCTCATCTGGAGCTCCTTCATAGGCCTTCACCTCACACTAGCTACCCTTCCTTCTCTTGATGCTTGGATGAATCAGTTCAACTTTATTTACACTGTCCTCATGTCTGGAGTCTCTTTTCCCTTTATTGTTTCACTAATCATACTGTGTGAAGTCTCAGGCTTTCATTACTCCCACTATTTTCTGATTTAACTCTCATACACATGCTTATGAATTAATTTGGAGAAAAACTATCAAATTTTGCTGAATCAAATGCAAATTTGTATTACATAACTTTAACTCCTCACTGCTGTAAGACAATCCTTTTACATCTCCTTCCTAACTCACTATCTATCCCAACTCATGAAGACTTTTCCAAATAATTTTAATTTTCCTCAAAATTCTCATAGCTCTGGTCTTTGAATTTCTCAGCTAAGAACTTTTTCTCATATCATATTTTAATTTTAAAAATGAAGTTATTTGTTAATAGCTACCTCTCCTCTCTTCTTTCTCATTTTACTTCACCCAGATGCCTTCTTCCCCTATTACTTCTTTCACTCTTGTCTTCCATGAAGAGATGGCCCTTCCCCTTGTTAAGGTTAATCTCTTTACATGCAAGTGATCCCATTCCATCTTTTCCTCTCCAACATAATGTCCCCTTGATCATCTCCAATCTTACTCATCTTTTATCTTTCCCTATTTACTAGCTGCTTCCCTACTACCTACAAACATGCCCATGACTTCCTCAACCTCAAAAAATCCTCGCTTGCTCTATTCATCCCCTCTGCTTTTGTCCCATATCTCTCCCCCTTTTGTGACTATGTGCCATAAGAAGACCATCTATAAAAAGTGCCCTAAATTCTTTTCCTCTCACTCTCTTATTAATTCTCTAGTCTAATTTCTGTCATCATTAAGAAACAAACCACTTTCTCTAAAATTACTAACAATGGCTTAATTGGCAAATTGAATCACCTTTTATCAGTCCTCATTCTTCTTAACCTCTCTGTAGCCTTTGATTACTTAATTGTCCTTTTCTTTATACATCCATATATCTAGCCTTTTATGATGCTTTTCTTTATCTGTTCACTCATTCTCATTTGCTAGATCCTAATTAAATTCATACCACTTACCTGGGCCATTTTCTTTTCTTCCTCTATACTATTTCACTTGGTGAACTCATCAACTCTTGTGGATTAAATTATCAACTCTATGCTGATAATTCTCAAATTATTTATTTATCCAGCCTTAATTTCTTAGAAGACTTCCAGTCTTCCATCTTCAACTGCCTATCAACATTTTAAATGAGATATTTCTTAGTTTAATACCAAAAATGATTATCTTTCCCCTCAAGTTCTCCACTTTTCATAACTCCACAGCTTTTCTTCATTAATAAATTTACAGCTGAAGGTTTCTTCACCCTCCCAGTCACCCAGGGTTGCAACCTCAGAGTCACCATTTACTCCTAACTCTCTGCTGTATCTGTTGCCAAGATTTATTGATATCTTCATAAAATCTCTCAAATGTATCCCTTTCTCTCCCCTGGCATTGTATAGGACCCCAGGTCTCACCATGTACCACTCCTACTCAATAAACTCCAGTGGCTCCATATCACCCCCCCAAATAAAATATAATGTCCTCTGTTTAGTTTTGGGGTTCAAAACCATTTATAACAGGGCCTCTGCTACCCTTGCACTGTTTTTGGTCTTCTTACTCTTTACTAGCCCCCATCTCATGTGCTTTTCAATCTAGTGACACTGACCTCCTTGTTATTTCTCATACAAAGTAATCCATTAACTTGACTGGGCATTTTCACTGGTTGTCCTCTATGACTGGCATGTGCTCCTTCTCCCAGCTTCCCTGGCTTCCTTCAGGTCCTAAATAAAATTTTACTTCTAACACCTCCTATAAGAAGCATTTTCTAATCCCCCTTAATTCTTGTGCCTTCTTTTTGGTTATTTATTTTCAATTTAACTTCTATAAAGCTCATATGTACAAAGTTTTTTGCATGCCAACTTCCCCATTAGACTGCAATCTCCTTGAGAACAGGGATGATTTTTTTTCCTTTCATTGAATCTTCTATGTTTAGCACAGTGCCCAACACATAATAGGTACTTAATCATGTTTATTATCTGACTGGCATTAACTACAACCCAAATATTCTAGGCTGTCGAGATATTTCTGAACCCTGATTCTGAAATTTACCATATTTGTTATCCTTGCTAACTTTGGAACTTCTTTAAATTGGATAAATATTCTATATATGCCTTGAACCAACTAATTGATTTTTTAAAAATTACTCAGAGACAAGGGAAAACCCCTGTAAACCCTCACTAGAGAACTTTTCTCAAATTGACATCAAAGATTGTCAAGTCATTGAACATTTCTGAGAAATAAAACAACACTGTTTTCTAATTTATTCATCTGCATTTTGCCCACAAGAAATGCAAGTGGTGAGTTTGATATATGTTGCTTTTGATAAAGTCATAATGACTTTTTCTAAACACTGTTTTCTTTTTAAAATGTTTTACTGATATATTCAGGCATCTAAATTTCAAATGTAAAAAATATCATTATTTAAATTGCAAAGTTAAAATTCCTTTTGAGAAGAATTTTAGGTAAAGAAAGATGTTACCTCTCTGAATCCAGAAACTGAACTGTTGGAGAAGATACCATGAAGAAGCCTCCAGACCACAAGCTGCACAAGAAGATCAAGAATGAACTTTGGGTGTATTTGATTGAACATTTATTTTGAATGTACACTTTTATGCCAAAGGGGACTGCCCCCTAACTGGCTTTTTGTCAATACATCCAGCAATTATCGGTTTTGTTCTTTTTTTTTCTCTTATCCTCAAAATTATTGTAATCTTTAAGTTGATTATGTTTTCATGATCCTTTTGGGGAAAAAATGTTTTTAGCAAAAATGATCACACAGGGAAATGTAAAAATAGAGACTTGAACACTGGACTCCAATCCCCAGAAGTCCTTGGACACTTCCCAGGATGCTTTGTAATCTCATTGAGATCCTCACCCGGGCTGGATCAAAAGTTCTATTTAACTGGTTGTAAAAGCCTACTAAACTCTCTTTTTCCTACTTCCACCTCCAATCAGGCCCACCTAGGCACATGCTTTCTTACTTGTATTTTCTTAAGTTCTTAATCTTTAATAAACCTCACAAAAATATAATACTTCTAGAGAGAAACTAATTTCTACCTGCCAAGGCTTAAACCCAAAAATTTTAATTATAACACAAAGTAGTTAAAGATCTGGGTCCTAGGAAAATCTGAGTTCAAATGTAGCCTCAGGAATTTACTAGCTATGTGACTTTCATCTATTCATAGCTAGACAAATAATATATCAGCCTTCCTTGTTTCTTAAAATGTTTCCAGCATTGGCTATCTGGCCTTTTATTATCTTTTAACATTTAATTGGTATGTTTAATTAAGGCAACCCAATTTAATACAAATTTGCTTTTCTCTTAGTCATTTAAAGCATTTTCATATGTTTGTTGAAGGGCTGTCTTTCTTCATTTGAAAATTATTTTTGTCCATATCTTTAGTCACTCATATTGAGAATGTTTCTTATTCTTATACATTGGCTTCAATTTCCTATATAATTTGAATGGTACATTCTTTTCAAAGATGCTTGATATTAATATTTTTGCCTTATTATTTTGTCTTCTTTAGCTATATTTGTTTTGGTTGTAAAAAGAATTTTTATTTTAAATCATAAGTATTTTCTATTTTGTCTTTTGTAATTACTTTTGTCTTTTGTCTAGCCTCCCTTGAATAGCTCTAAAAGATATTCCCTTTCTTATTTTTTTTGTTAAATGCACTGATCCTCTTGGCGGATTTTTTTCAAAGCTTAAATCAGTGTAAGATACAATGATGTAGTCTAAACTTATTTTGGCCATACTACATTTCAGTTTTCCCAGCAGTTTTTGCAAAATAGAGAATCCATATGCCAGCCTAGTTTTTTTAAACATTGGGCAACTGTATTAATTTTCTCCTGTTTGCTTATCTAACTTAGTCAATGTTATACTTTTTTCTTCTTTAAACGGTAACAATTGGTTCTCGTGATTTCTCTTCTATAAAGCATCCTCCTATTAAAGTATTGATATTTTCTTTTTGCCAGTAAATATTGTTATTTTTTTCTATTTCAATAAAAGAGCCCTTTGAGAGTTTAATTGTTTTAGCACTAACCCTGCATTTGATTTATATAACATCATTATTTTTATTATATTGACATGATCAGATTATTAATTAGTGATATTTTTCTAGTTATTTGACACTGATTTCTAAAACAACTATTTTGTTTGTGGGTTTAAATAAATCCTATGCATCTTGGAAATAGGTTAAGTTCCAATTATTTTATATTTAAAAATTATTTTGGGAGGCAAAGTCAAAATGGCAGCGTAGAGGCAGCAAATATTCAGACCTCTGAAAACTCTTCCTTACTGATTGCAAACTAAATGCTCCTAGGGGACTGAAAAACAAACCTAACAACAAGACAGAGACAAGGACCCCTCCTGCTGGACTCAACTTAAAAGGTACACACCCAAAAGCCAGAATTTGAGGACACATGGGTTTAAAGGGAAGGAAGAAGGAAGGTCCCAGGACCCTTCCCCCACTAGACCTCTAAGAATCCAGCTGCAGCTGGAACCTCTGGGCGGGCAAGGGTGCTGGTTTGAAGGGAGTACCTTGCAGGCAAAGCTGTGCCAGGCTCAGAGCATCCAACATAGGCAGTGGGGAAGCAGATAGAAGAGAAACTCAGAGCACAGACCAGGAGGCATAGTTGAATCAGCAGAGACACTCCATATTTCTCCCCCTTCCCGAGGTTTTGGCCCCAGGACACATCCAGTTCAACCCAGCTAGAATCAATCCCATCAAAGCTTCCAGAGGATGGGCTCAAGCTCCAACACCCCTCCCCCAAAGACTGCACTGAGAGATTTACTGACAAAACTCCTAGGGTAAAAGTGGAATGAAAATCCCAAAACCACACACAAAAAAATGAGAGGAGCAAGAGCTCAGGCAACAGCAGGGAGTAAAGAAGGTGTAAATATGAGGAAACAACAGAAAAAGAAAAAAAAAGAAATTATAATCGACAGCTTCTATACATGCAATGAACAAAGACCAAACAGAACAGATAAGGATGAGGGAACTCCAAGCAAAACAAAACAAAACAAGGGAAAACCCAGCGAATTGGATATAGGCTCTGGAAGAACTAAAAATACAATTCAAAACACAATTAAGAGAGGCTAAAGACAACTTTAAAAGCAATATAAGTCATCTGGAAACAGAAAACAGTTTCTTGAAAGACAAAATTAATCAGCTTGGAAATGAGGCAAAGGAAATGAAAGAGGAGACAAAGAAGATGAAAGATGACCTCACAAGAAAATCAGACAACAAAGAGAAGGATGACCAAAAGCCAGGGATGAAATCCAGTCTTTAAGAACCAGAATACAACAATTAGAAGTAAGTGACATCACAAGGCAGCAGGAGATGATAAAACAAAATCAAAAGAATGAAAAAATGGAAGAAAATATGAAGCATCTCATTCACAAAAAAGAAGATTTGGAAAATCATTCCAGGAGAGACAACTTAAGAATCATTGGTCTACCAGAAGACCATGACAAAAGAAAAAGGCTGGGCATCATACTACAGGAAATTATCCAAAAAAAACAGCCCCAATATTCTAGAACAAGAGGGAAAAATGGAGAATGAAAGAATCCACAGATCACCCCCAGATGAATTCACAGATGAATTCTATCAAACATGGATTGACAAATGAATTCTATCAAACATTCAAAGAATGACTAATCCCAATGTTATACAAACTATTTGCCAGAATAAGCCAAGAAGGAGTTCTACCAAATTCCTTTTACGACACAAATATGGTACTGATTCCAAAGCCAGGCAGGTCAAAAACAGAGGAAAGAAAACTATAGACTAATCTCCTTGATGAATGTAGATGCAAAAATCTTAAAAAGGATACTAGCAAAAAGACTTCAGCATGTGATCACAAGGGTTATTCACTATGACCAGGTAGGATTCATACCAGGAATGCAAGGATGGTTCAATATTAGGAAAACCATCCACATAATTGACCATATTAACAAGCAAAACACAAAAAATCACATGATTATTTCAATGGATGCAGAAAAAGCCTTTGATAAAACACAACACCCATTCCTATTAAAAACACTAGAAAGCTTAGGAATAGAAGGGTCTTTCCTAAAAATAATAAACGGTATATATCTAAAACCATCAGCAAACATCATCTGCAATGGGGACAAACCAGAAGACTTTCCAATAAAACATGGATGCCCAATATCACCTCTATTATTTAACATTGTAAGAGAAACACTAACTATAGCAATTAGAAAAGAAAGAGAAATTGAAGGTATTAAAATAGGCAATGAGGAGCCAACCTAACTCTATTTGAAGATTTTATCATGGTCTACTTAAAGAACCCCAGAGAATCAACCAAAAAGCTAATCAAAATAATCAACAACTTTAGCAAGGTTGCAGGATACAAAATAAACCCACATAAATCATCAGCATTTCTATATATCTCCAACACATCTCAGGAGCAAGAATTAGAAAGAGAAATTCCATTTAAAATCACCCTAGATATTATAAAATACTTAGGAATCTATATGCCAAGACAAACACAGGAACTATATGAACACAACTACAAAACTCTCCCCACACAATTAAAACTAGATCAAAATAATTTCAAAAACATTCATTGCTCATGGGTAGAACAAGCAAGCATAATAAAAATGACAATCCTACCCAAATTAATTTACTTATTTAGTGTCATACCCATTGAACTACCAAAAAACTTTTTTTGCTGACATAGAAAAAAACACAACAAAGTTTGTTTGGAAGGACAAAAGATCAAGGATATCCAGGTAAATCATGAAAAAAAAATACAAAGGAAGGTGGCCTTGCAGTCCCAGATCTCAGACTATATTATAAAGCAGCAGTCATCAAAACAATTTGGTACTGGCTAAGAGACAGAAAGGAGGATCAGTGGAAAAGACTAGGGTTAAATGACCTCAGCAAGACAGTTTATGACATGCCCAAAGATCCAAGCTTTTTGGACAAAAACCCACTATTTGATTAAAACTGCTGGGAAAACTGGAAGACAATATGAGAGATATTAGGTTTGGATCAACATCTCACACCCTACACCAAAATGAACTCAGAATGGGTGAATGACTTGAACATAAAGAAGGAAACTATAAGAAAATTAGTTGAACACAAAATAGTATACTTGTCAGATCTTTGTGAAAGTAAAGACTTTAAAACCAAGCAAGAGCTAAAAAAATCACAAAATGTAAAATCAATAATTTTGATTACATCAAATTAAAAAGTTCTTGTACAAACAAAATTAATGCAACCAAAATTAGAAGGGAAGCAACAAATTGGGAAACAATCTTCATAACAAAACCTCTGTCAAAGGTCTAATTGCTCAAATTTATAAAGAGCTAAACTAATTATACAAAAAGTCAAGGCATTTTCCAATTGATAAATGGGCAAGGGGCATGAATAGGCAATGTTCAGTTAAAGAAATCAAAACTATTAATAAGCACATGGAAAAGTGCTCTACGTCTCTTATAATCAGAGAGATACAAATCAAAACAACTCTGAGGTATCACCTCACACCTAGCAGATTGGCTAACATGACAGCAAAGGAAAGTAATGAATGTTGGAGGTGATGTGGCAAAGTTGGGACATTAATGCTTTGCTGGTGTTGTTCTGAATTGATCCAACCATTCTGGAGTGCAATTTGGAACTATGACCAAAGGGCGCTAAAAGACTGTGTGCCCTTTGATCCAGCCATAGCACTGCTGGTTTTGTACCCAAAAGAGATAATAAGGAAAAAAGGCATGTACAAAAATATTCATAGCTTTGCTCTTTGTGGTGGCAAAAAATTGGAAAATGAGGGATGCCCTTCAATTGGGTAATGGCTGAAAAAATTGTGGTATTTGTTGGTGATGGAATACTATTGTGCTCAAAGCAATAATAAAGTGGAGGAATTCCATGGGGACTGGAACAAGCTCCAGGAATTGATGCAGAGTGAAAGTAGCAGAACCAGGAAAACATTGTACACAGAGACTGATACACTGTGGTATAATTGAATATAATGGACTTCTCCATTATTGCCTATGCATGCAGATCCTGAACAACTTGGAGGAGTCTAGGAGAAAAAACATCCACATTCAGAGGGAAAACTGTGGGTGTAGAAACACACAAGAAAAACAACTGATTGAATACATGGGTCAAGGTGATATGGCTGGGGATGTAGACTCTAAATGAACATCCTAATGCAAACACCAACAACATGGAAATAGGTTCTGATCAAGGACACATGTAATACCCAAAGAAATTGTGTGTTGGCTGCGGGAAGCATGGTGGGAGATGAGGGAGGTAAATAATTTGATTCTCCTAACCAAGGAACAATGTTCTAAATTGACTAAATTAATTAAAAAAAACAAACAAAAATATTTTGAATTCATCTTTTAATTATTTTCCCATATTTGCTAGATCTATGAAGAAATGTTGATTGTTTTGTGTTTTTTTGTGTCTTACTAATTATGGAACCTATTGATCACATTAGCTTCTTTGTTGATTTTCAAAGCTTTTTTAAGGAAAACGTCAGAGCATCTTTAGAAAAGGATAATTTGACCTCTTACTTGATGATGTTTATTTCTTTAAGTGCTTACTTACTATTGTAGTTAACATTTCTAGTTTTACATCAAATATAGATATAAAATTTTATGCATATAGAAAAGTAGATGTATGTATTAGTAATTATTGGTGTGCTTTTGGCCACTTTTTTGTTAATGTTTTAATGTACCCACACCACCTCCATTATTTTGATATCTTCCCTCCTTTCATGTACCTTGAAAACCTAGCCCATGTTGCCTTCAGGATTATGTGTACTTAAACATACACTTCTCTGTATATAGTTAGTCTAAGAAAATTTTATTCCTATTTTTGTTCTCTTAAGTGTCATTTTCCACTTCTAGAAGCACCCCAACAGCTATCATGTTATCGCCTAAATGAATGACTTCAGTATTCTCAATTGTGAAAATGATTTGTCATTAAAAACAAATATTGCAGGATTGTTTCAATCTTTGGGCTATTTGTTGTCCATCCTCCAATTTCTTATGTAGTTTGTTCTTTTTTTTTTTACATTAAATACTTTGTATTGACTAAAATAATGTAGAAATTGTTATTATTGGTATCATTGTTCTTTCCTTCTTCCACTTCCCATTTTCGACATAAATAACTTGTTTATTTATCTCTATCTATCTATGTCTCTGTCTCCCTGTCTCTCTCTGTCTCTCTCAATATATATATATATAATGTAGCTAGTTGGTACAGTGGATTAAGTGCCCAGACTGGAGTCAGGGAAACTCATCTTCCTAAATTCAAATCTATACTCAGACATTTACTAGCTACATGACTCTGGGTAAATCACTTAAACTTTTTTATCTCAATTTCCTCATCTGTAGAGTAAGCTGGAGAGGAAAATGGTGAACCATTCAAGTATCTTTGCCAAGAAAACCCCATATGTACAGTATGGGAGAGATTGATGTTGGATCAACATCTCACACCCTACACCAAGACAAAATCAAAATGACTTGAATATAAAGAAGAAAACGCTAAGTAAATTAGGTGAAACAGAATAGTATACTTGTAAGTTCTTTGGGAAAGGAAAGATTTTAAGACCAAGCAAGAGTTAGAAAAAATACAAAATGTAACAGAAATAATTTTAATTACATTAAATTAAAAAGGTTTTGTACAAACAAAACCAAAGCAACCAAAATTAGAAGGGAAGCAAACAGATTGTGAAAAAAATAACAAATACCTCTGACAAAAGCCTAATTACTCAAATTTATAAAGAACTAAATCAATTGTACAAAAAAAATCATGCCATTATTCAATTGATAAATGGGCAAGGGACATGAATAGGAAATTTTCAAATAAAGAAATCAAAACTATTAATAAGCACATGAAAAAGTGTTCTACGTCTCTTATAATCAGAGAGATGCAAATCAGAACAACTCTGAGGTACTACCTCACACCTGGCTAACATGACAGCAATGGAAAGTAATGAATGCTGGAGGGATGTGGCAAAGTCGGACATTGATGCAGTGCTGGTGGAGTTGTGAATTGATCCAACCATTCTGAAGGGCAATTTGGAACTATGCCCAAAAGGCGCTAAGAGACTGTCTGCCCTTTGATCCAGCCATAGCACTGCTGGGTTTGTACCCCAAAGAGATAATAAGGAAAAAGACCTGTACAAGAATATTCATAGTTATGCTCTTTGTTTGGAAAATGGGGGGATGCCCTCTAATTGGGGAATGGTTGAACAAATTGTGGCATCTGTTGGTGATATAATACTATTGTGCCCAAAAGAACAATGAACTGGAGGAATTCCATGTGAACTGGAACGACCTCCAGGAAATGATGCAGAGTGAAAGGAGAACATTGTACACAGAGATTGATACACTGTGGTACAATCGAATGTAATGGACTTCTCAATTAGTAGCAATGCAATGTCCCTGAACAATTTGCAGGGATCTAGGAGAAAAAACACTATCCACATTCAGAGGAAAAACTGTGGGAGCAGAAAACAGAAGAAAAACAACTGCTTGATCACATGGGTCAATGGGGACATGATTGGGCATGTAGACTCTAAATGATCATGCTAGTGCAAATATCAATAATATGGAAATAGGTTTTGATCAAGGACACATTTAAAATCCAGTGGAATTGTGTGTCAGCTATGGGAAAGGATTTGGGGATGGGAGGGAAAGAACATGACTCTTGTAACCAAGGGAAAATATTATAAATTGACTAATTAAATAAATTTAAAAATAAAATAAAATAATGAATAGAAAAAAAGAATAATCTGTACATACATCAAGGGCATCCTTGAAAGGACATTAAAAAAGGAAGAGGTGGATTGTCATAAGTATCACACAGCGCATATCTTTCACCTCACAAAATTGCCTGGAAATGAGAGTAAATATAAGATACAACTGTAATTATTTTTTGACTACAGAATATAAATTATTTTGATAGGTGAAACACCACCTAAATGTCTCTTCTTCAACCAATTGTCCCCAATGCAGATGCCAAGAATATTTGAGATTCCAGGAAAGAGAAATGATAACCATATTGGACCACTCTCTGATCAGTATCAATCAGAGCATAAAAAAGAGGGGCACATGCTTGATAACGTTTTTACCATTATGATGAAGGTGAATCAGTGTGGGGATCAAGTTAAAGAAAAATTCCCTATGAATGCCTTTGTTCTCCAGCTGTTACTCTTTGCAGATGACATTGTGCTGATTGTATCAAGTCCTTGGAAGTTCATCAAGAGATTCTTAATTGCTGTATCACTTGTGTATTTAGTGCCACCTGTGTCATGTGTGTGGTTTATATTTGACAGTATGCTGAAGCCTATGAATCTCTTTTCATAGAAATGTTTGTAAATACAATATTTGTAAAAAAATTAAATACATAGGATTACAAAACAAATTGTACCGAAATACAATAATAAAATTATATTTAAAAACCAAGATTACAGACTCTCAGTTAAGAATCAGGAGAGCCTTTTAAATATCTATAGCTAATCTGAAGAGTTTTGTCAAACTATCCATAGAAGAAAAGACAAATGGATGGCGAATTCAAGTTGTCTAGATGATGCTGTGCAACTCTCTGTGCAGCCTATAGAGTTTATTCATCTATGAGTGCTTAAAAAAATCAATCTATTCAAAATAAAATTCATTATCTTTACCTCCCAAATCTGTTCTTATTCCAACTTCCCTGTTTCTATAAGACGTTAGTATTCTTCCATTCTCCAAGGCTTGCAATATCTATGTTATCTTTAATTTTTCAAGATCATATATCCTTGTATCATATATCCAATTGATTATCAAATCTTGTCTTTTTTTACCCTCTTGAAATATCTATCATAACTATCCTTTTCATTTTAGTTAAAAATCTTTCCTCTTAATTCGTCATCATGACTTTCCCCCAATATTCTTTAAATGGCCTCCTAATTGGTCTCCCTGCCCCAAATCTCTCTCCACTCTAGTCCATCATAAGCACTGATGCCAGTGATTTTTCTTAAACGTGACCATGACTATCTCCTTTTGAATAAACTCTACCATCTCCTTATTGCCTTTGAAATCAAATATAAACCATTCTGAATAACTTAAAGTCTTTCAGAACCTGTTCCCAGACTGTATCACATAAGCTCATTTTATATATATATTACTTCTTTTCCCATTCTCTGTGATTTAGGCAAACTTGAATTCTTTGCCTGTAAACATGACATTCCATCTCCTGTTTCCTTGTCTTTTCACTGGTATTCCTCATGTCCTCATGCCAGGAATAAACTGCCTCCTTGCCTCTGACTCAACTAATCTCTCTCCTGTCAAGTTACAACTCAAGAATTATCTCTATATAAAGCCTTTTTATCCACAGCAATTTCTAGTACCCCCTTCATAAACTAATATATTTAAGATTTTATTTACATTTGTTCTCTTTGTATTTCTTTTCTTTGTGCATTTGGATCTACTATATATGCCTCTTCTATTAAAAGATAAGCTGCTAAGAAATACCATTTTATCTTCTCAAAAAAAAAAAAGACCTGAACCAGTTCTGTCTTTAGATAAACTATTGTGGGACCATATGAGTCACCATCACAAAGCTTGAAGTTTAAGAGTCTTGGATTAATTCACCCAAGAGGGTATTTGTAACTCATCACTGACAAAAAGAGCCTGTCCCCAGCTAGAATCATCTGAGTCTATAATTCTTCTCTTTACAATATGGAACTTCTATAAGGATGTAGTCACACATGGTACAGAACACAGACCATTCAGATGTTTAGACAAGTATTGAGAGGGAAGACAGAGTAGGGGGTAGTGCATCTACATTTTATTTAGGACCTGAGGCAACTCTTGTTCTTTAGGGATGTAAGATCTGGAGGTCTCAAAGTATTGCCTCTCTGTTATTGTTCCTTTAAATATGGGATCCATCAAGTAATTCTCCATAGGGAATATCTTTAAAATATAAAGCCCAATTGGCAAATTACTGATGCCATGAATGGTCTACTTAGGTGCTCTACTGAGCCTCCCTGTACTTAACTAAGATGAACTGAGATAAGCTTTTTATAATTTCAATCTGTTCATTTTGCCCTGAAAATTAAGTTTAGGATTCTAGTCTGTTGTGATGGACTGTGTTCAAAAGCTATACATTCTTTGATTCTAGTAAAGATTTATAGTGGCTGATCCTGAGGTTTTCTTTAGTAATATTCTATTACTTTTTGGATGGGGGAGATAATTTTGGTTTCTTTTAGGTTTGCTTCATCATTGGTGATTCTGGAATCCCTTTCAAATTTTTTTGAACATGATGTCAGAAAACTGGGCTTTTCTCTGACCTCACCATCATGACCATTCATTCTCTTTCAACTTTCCTATTTTATGATTATAATAAGTGTTCCATTCTTCTTGTTCTACTTCTCTTATTTTGTATTATTTCAAAAAAATCTTTACAGATTTCTTTGTGTTTCTCATACTTTTTAGTCTTAATGACATTGCAATATTCCATAACATTAATATACCACAATTTATTTAATAAAGTGCCTATTGTTGTATACTGAGATAATTCTTAGATTTTTTTACAATTACATATAACATTGCTAAGAAATCTTCCAATATACCCTCCCTCACCCCTCTTTTATTTTCTTCTTGATAATAATCTGTTAGTTTATAAAGATGGTCTTTCTTTGGTTGGTTCTTTAGATTTTGATGCTCATTAGAAATCCTGGAATCAACCAAGCCTGACTTTCATTTTACATTTACTGTCCTCAACTTAAAACTACCTTTCTCCTCTAGGTTGGAATTAGCCTTTACCCATTCAAAGGTTTGCTTAATCAGTGAAATGTTCAAGTCCCTCTAAAGGAGGGATACAAAAAAGATATTGCCATTCATAGACATTAAAGAATATCTTTATTGCTAAAATAAGGGGAGAAAAGATAACCTCAATGCTCTCTAAATTCTATTCCATCTCTAAAATTGTTATATTAAGAAATGACCACTTTGAGTACTAGAGTAATATAGCCTATCAATAATTAAAAAAGGATATATTGTTCTTAAAGAAGTATCTCAGCCTATGTCAGTTTAAATCTCTGCTTCTGCTTAATTCTCTTGACATTTATTCTCTATAAAGGAATTATGACTATGTATGATGGTATACATAATTATAATTAGTCAAGAAATCATATTGCTTATTGTACTGTTTTCCTGTGATGTCACTAGAAAAGTTTTATGAAATGATTGCTCTCTAGATTATATTCAGAGCAGATTTTGTTAAGTGGACTACTCACATGTCATAGGCATTAATATTCCTCACAGATACATGAACACGTTCTCGAATAATTGCCTGTTTTGTTGTTACCCTATTTAGTTTTAGCTTTTGTTAAGAAACTGGATTTAAGACTCGCCACCTGGGTGCTATTCCCAGATCCCACTGACTCATTTTGTTTCCTTGAGCAGTAATTTAGAAACCTTGTCTCAGCTTTCCCAATTATAGAATGGCAATATTAGTACCTGCCATTTGTGAAGGAGTAAAAAAGTTGTGAAGAAGAAGTAAATGATGTCTATTAAGTGGTAATTACCTGATCATGGTAGTATTTATTTCTTTCATGTTCTTAAAACATTTAGCTATGCTAGTCGCCAGCCTTTAACTTCAGGCTTCTTGTCTTGTCCCCAACAATTCCCATTGCAAGGACCATTTGATTCACACACTGTATTGTTATGATATTTGTAAATAAAGCATTCTCAGTTGGATAAGATTATTGCTAAAAGCCTTTATTTAATGAAAATAGTGAGGGATCATTTCTTTTGAACACACAAACCCAAACCTGGACGTCACAAAACATTTTAAGAGTTTTAGGTTTTAACATTGTTCTAACTATAGTTTTCAATACTAAAACCTTCCTTGGTTAAGTTGATGACATAAAGTAAACTTGCTGAATGATTTTCATCATAATGCCAAAATGACTTTTTCCCTTAGGCTATTCTAAACATCTATTTACAAAATAGTTACTTTTGGGGAAGCTCTAAAAGTTTGGAACTGAGAGTTATTCTAAGGATTGATGGGATTTTTCATTTATAAGACAATATCTGGTAAAATTTATATACATTCTGTTTATACTGAAATTAATTTTTGTTATGTAACCACTGTTACACTAAAATCTCTTCCTGTTTCCTTTCTATCCTACCCCTAATAAATTTATATCTGTATTTTTATGTATATAAAGAAAAATATATCACTCCATATACATACATGCTACATAAATGTATATTTTTGTGTATTTGTGTTTATTTAATTATATACGAAAATACAAAGAGATGGTTCAGAATTTGGAATTTCAAATAAATTATGATATGGTATGAATGGACTCATTAAAAGACTACGTATAAATATGTATTTACATATACATATATAATGTCTTAAATATTTTGAAAGTTGGATGATTTATTTGGTGTGGCTATTCCCCATCCAACAAATGGCAAGACTACCTTAACTTACCAGAGGGTCTTTGACAGATAAGCCTCTGTAACTCAAGCTAAGATGGCTTCTGGGTGTCAGACATATAGTCTGCTAACAGGTCCGTGCCCAAAATCTTCCATTTTCTACACTAGGACATGATAGAGGGTGAGCCTTTCCGTTTTGGCTTTGAGACACCTTTCTGAAGCATTAAAAAAAGATCCTATGGGGAAATGGTATGATAATAACATTTTAAACTTAAATGACTAATCCATAATTTTCACAATGTGTGATACTATGCCACAAATAATAAACTCAGAAAAAACTAAGACAAGATATCATATGGTATAACGAATAGTAAGGATAGACCAGGTGAAATCTGACCTCAAACTCTTACTAACTAGGTAAACCTGTGCACATCTCTTAACCTTTCTTAGCTTCATTTGTAAAATGAATGGATTTGACTTGACATCGGCAAAGTTGTTTTTTAGATCTAAATCTGCAATCCTGTAACTGATGCAATTATTTATCCATTAATAATAATGACTTCCATTTACATGGTACCTTAGAGCCTTCAAAGTACAGTTTCATTTACCCTTTACACCAACTTTAATAAGATGTTATGATAGTTGTTTTCATTTTAAAAAATAAGGAAAATAAGCATTAGAAAGATTAATTAAACTTCGTAGCCGATAAGTATCTGAGAGAGGATTTTAATCCAGAGTTTTCTTCTCTTTGACTCCAAATTGAGAACATCTGTCATCCACAGTGATGATGACAACAATGGCAAAAATAGCAATAACCACTTTCAGGTAGAATGAATTCATTATGTATTATTTGAGGGGAAAGTGATGGCAAAGTAAGGGAACGACAATTAGAAACTTTGTGGGCACTGAGACTGCCATGATAGTAGTTAGGAAACCCCAAAACATCATTGATTGGGTTTTCATCATAACCAGAGTGACAACATTGCATGAGTATCTAAGGAAAAATGGGGATACATTGAGGTGAAGGCTGGTCTTATCTGAGATCGTTGCGATGATAAGTTCGATACGGAGGACAGTGGACAGAATGCTGGTCTTTTCTGGTTTAGGACCACCAGAAGACAATATGATACACACTAGAACAATGCCGCCACCACCAATCCTTACCCATCAGAAATGTATCAGCTCACATAGCACTATCTGCTTAAGAGGACAAAGAAGAATGTTCATGAAATGTACTGAGGAGGTGAACATTGCTCTTATATGCCAGCACTATAGTATACCAACACTGGAAACAATTTACTACTTATAGAGAATGTCTTCATAAAATTTCTTGTCAATAATATAATCAGTCCCATCATAACATACTTATTAGCAAGTGTAGGATAATCCACATATTAAAAAAAGCATCGTCCTTCTGCTGAGATAAAAGAAAATAAATTGAGGAGATGCAAAGATTTAAAGGGGAAAAAATGGAAGCCCTGAAATCTTGTTTTAACATCGAGCTCACCAATAATACTTAATTGTATTATATACATTTATATCAAACTGTAAAAAATGAATTTGTCTATAATTCCAAAAAGCCCATTTTAATTTTAACAGTATGAACCAAACTAGCAAAACAGTCCTATCAACAAAATTTTTAAAAATCTGGTTCCACTACAGCTATCATAAACACTTTATTCTACAATAT